>NC_056003.1:10000000-10260693 GCF_018446385.1 Zingiber officinale
AAAAGTTATTGAAAATTCAATCTGTAATGTGTGTCAACAAGGAAAACAAACCAAGTCAACCCACAAGTCAACCAATCTTGGTAGAACTACTTGTTTACTTGAGCTCCTTCACCTAGACCTATTTGATTCACACGGAGCCAAGTCACTAAGCAAGAACCAGTATTGCTTAGTTATAATAGATGACTTCTCCAGGTTCACCTGGGTAAAATTTCTAAAAACGAAAGATGAAACATTTGAAATATTTAGTAATTTTTGCAAATTAACAGAAAATGAAAAAGACACTAAAATTAAAAGAATAAGAAGTGACCATGGAGGAGAATTTGAGAATCACAACTTTACTGAATTTTGTGAAATAAATGGATACAAACATGAATACTCCTGCCCTAGGACCCCTCAACAAAATGGTTTAGTAGAACGTAAAAACAGAACCCTACAAGAAGCTGCTAGAACCATGTTAAACGAATATAAATTATCTAATCAATTCTGGGCTGAAGCAGTTAGTACAACATGTTACATTCAAAATAGGATTTTAATTAACAAATTTCAAAATAAAACACCCTATGAAATTTATTATAATAAAATTCCCAACTTAAACCATTTAAAAGTATTTGGGTGTAAAGTTTTCATTTTGAACACTAAAGACTACTTAGGGAAATTTACATCAAAAACAACCCCGGGAATATTTTTAGGATATTTAACAACTAGCAGAGCATATAGAGTGTATAACAAAAATACCCTAAAAGTAGAAGAAACAATAAATATAATATTTGATGAAGAAAATAAGTTACCCAACACAATAAATGAAACTGAAAATACAGAAAATATTAACCCAATAAACAGAGAAGATGACGAAATTCAACATGAACCTATTGAATCTGAAGAACAAATCACTAACTCAAATGATATACGACCAACTAGAACAAGCACAAATCACCCATCTGACCAAATTTTGGGTGACCCAACTATAGGAGTCAGAATTAGATCATCTTATAAAAACCAGAGCCAAATAGCCTTGATTTCAAAAATCGAACCCAAAACCATAGAAGAAGCCCTACCAGACCCAGATTGGACTCTAGCAATGCAAGAAGAATTGGCCCAATTTGAAAGAAATCAGGTCTGGGAATTAGTGCTGAAACCAATTAACAAATCCATAATTGACACTAAATGGGTTTTTAGAAACAAATTAAACGATCAAGGTGAAATAGTTAGAAACAAAGCTAGGTTAGTAGCTAAAGGATTCAGTCAAGTAGAAGGGTTAGATTATGACGAGACCTATGCTCTGTTGGTGCAACCTTAGGTCAAGGTTGACCTGGGTGACCCGACTCGAGTTGACCTGACTCGAGTTGTATTTTGATGTTTGACAAGAATAGAGAAGTTGTATTTTGATGTTTGACAAGAATAGGAACTTGGGGGATTGTGGGTGCAACCTTTGGTCAAGGTTGATCTGGTTGACCCGACTTGAGTTGACCTGACAAGGGAAAAGTCCAAGTATGGAGACTTGGCACGGAAAAGTCCAAGCAGGGAGCTTGGCACGGGAAAAGTCCAAGCAGGGAGCTTGGCACGGGGAAAAGTCCAAGTATGGAAGCTTGGCATGGGAGGTCGGAGAGGGCTCGGTAGCTCGTTCTCTGAACTGGATGGAGTCGGAGAGGGCTCGGTAGCTCGTTCTCCGGACTAGGTCAGAGAGGGCTCGGTAGCTCGTTCTCTGGACCGGACGAAGTTGGAGAGGGCTCGGTAGCTCGTTCTCCGGACTAGGTCAGAGAGGGCTCGGTAGCTTGGCTCGGGAAAAGTCCAAGCAGGGAGCTTGGCACGGGGAAAAGTCCAAGTATGGAAGCTTGGCATGGGAGGTCGGAGAGGGCTCGGTAGCTCGTTCTCTGGACTGGATGGAGTCGGAGAGGGCTCGGTAGCTCGTTCTCCGGACTAGGTCAGAGAGGGCTCGGTAGCTCGTTCTCTAGATCAGGAAGGCTTTAGGTTTAAGGCTGGGAAATTGGATCGGTCTGCTGACCGATCCAGTGATACACTGTGGTTATCTGATCGGTCTGTGGACCGATCGGTAACCACACAGAAGGCTGATCGGTCCACAGACCGATCAAGGATCGCAACCAACTCTCTGTGAGAGTTGGGATCGGTCTGGGGACCGATCAACGTAGGGCCTGATCGGTCCCCTGACCGATCAGATCCACCCTGGACCGATCAGGGTGGAGCCTGATCGGTCCAGGTCTAGCCGTTGAGTCACAACGGCTAGATTTCTTCTTTGTCTTCTTCGCAGGTTGATATAAGGTGGAGGGCCTCTACTGTTGGGACTTCTCCTTGACTCTTACTCCTTGCGATCTGAGCTTTGTTGAGCTCTTCATCCCTGAAGCTTCGTGTGAGCTTCCCTCGGCTGAGTTTCCAACTGAACAGTTGCTGCTGTGCTGTGGTTGGCATCCGTGAAGTTGCTGCTTCATCAACAGTCGACGAGAAGGCAAGCAAACTAGTGTTTTTACATTCATATTGTTCTTGACTTCTTGCTGTATTTCTTGTACTCCGATCTTGCTGTTGCAAGAGAGATTGTGGCGAGGTTTCTCCACCCAGAAGGAGTTTTTATTAGCCGGTTTTCCGGGGCCGACGGATTGATAGGATTCGTCCACCTTACGGACACGCCGAGGAGTAGGAGTATCATCTCCGAACCTCGTTATATCGTCGCGTTTGAGGTTTGATCTTCTCCATTTTCGTTTCTACTTTTTATTTCCGCTGCGCTAACTCAAATTGTATGAAGAAACGAGAATTTGGGGTCGGCTATTCACACCCCCCCCCCTCTCTAGCCGCTATCCGAAGGTCCTAACAAGTGGTATCAGAGCGAGGTCGCTCTTCGTCGGATTAACACCCGGGGGAGCACGAGCTAGAGAATGGATCAACTTAGAGAAGACATCACGATTCCACCCTTCTACGATCGTGACGACTTCGCTTATTGGAAGGTAAGAATGAAGTATTTTCTTATGACTAACCTAGTAAATTGGAATTGTGTACAAGTAGGTTTTATTTCTCCGGTGGATAAAGAAGGAGAACCTCTCGAGAAGAAGAAGTGGACGAAGGAACAAATCCACCAATCCATAATCAACGACGAGGTAACGAAAATCTTTGAATTTTCATTACCTAATGATATCTTGTGTAAGATAGGTGGATACAACAATACCAAGGAGTTGTGGAACAACTTGGCTAATTTCCATGAGGAGAGCTCCAATTCAAGTCATGAAGAGGAGTCAAGTGAGACAAGTAGCTCACATCATGGAGGTATGGAATTAGAAGTTGAGGGCTACTCAACATCTAAGGAAGAAGAGGAGGAGAGTTCTTCTTCAAGATTGGAGCAAGAAGAAGAAGCCTCTACCTCCGGAAGGGATGAAGGAGAGAGCTTATATCCATCCTCAACCCTAGGTAACTCAAGCAACCTAATCTTAAGTAAATTACATATAATGTGCTTTGAGTGTAGGGATTATGGGCATTACAAGAGTAAATGTCCAAAGAGGATTAGGAAGACTCCACCGGCACCAAAGGTCAAGGAAGTCGGAGTCCCGATACGCAAGGGCAAGGAGCACGTGGTGTGCTTCCAATACAAGCAAAGAGGACATTATAGGAGTCAATGCCCAAGGGGGAGGCAACCTCACAAGGACAAGAGACCAAGCACATCTATGGGGGAGCTAAGGCAAACCCTAAGGTATCCTTTAAGGCACATTCTTGCAATTCTAATAAGACACATGCTAGTAGTTTTATTGCAATTATCAATAATGATAAGCATGATAACCATAGAAACCGATACATGTGCTTAGGTGCCAAACATGTTAGCCTAGATAAGGACAATGCTAGAAATGTCAACCCTAGAGTTAACTCATCTAAGGTTAAGGAAAACATAGATAGGAATCCCAAAATAACTAGACATATGCCTATGAATACCTCAAAGAAAAATGGAAAATTAAAGCTTGAGGTATTAAAGAAGGAAAATCAAGTCTTGAGGTCAAGACTTGACACTTTAGAAAAGGCTCTTAAAAATTTGGAGAAGTCAACTCTAGGGTCTAAGGGTCAAAAATCAAAGCTCAAGGACATGAGAGGTTTGGGTCACAAACCTAAATCTCAAGTGGTCAAGCCCGCTTATCATAATGTTCCATTCGATTATGGAACAAGACCTAGGGCTAAGAAGACCATCACCAAGGTTACAAGGGGAGTCACCCCTAGAGTTGATCTTGATGAGTCCCAAATGACCAAGGTTTTAAAGCCTAGGAGGGTCATTAGGAGGGTTTCTAGGGAAGTCATCCCTAGTGAATATTTAGTGAACCCAATGAGCTCAAATAGGTATTGGGTTCCTAGAAGCGTGATTCCTTCACGCTAGATGGTTTAGGGTGTGCCAACCTTAATTGGATAGGTAGTTAACCTACTCATGGCAAAATGTGGCATTTTAGGAATTGTCAAGGTGTAATCAAGCCTTGAAAATGAAATTAAAAATTATTCCTAAGGTGATTAGGATGTGCCAACCACATTTGAGGAGTTTTCTAGGCTCAATCTAATTGGCACATAGTGATCTAAAAATCTTTAGTATATGATTTTAGGTCTATTACATTTAGGAATATAGAATTTATGGTAAAATGATCAAAATTATCAAAAATGGCAACTAAGGCTAGAATTAGGTATTTTCTATACCTTTATATGTTATTTGCCATACATTGTTTGTCATATATGATAACCATGATTTTGCTACATTATTTTAATTCATTATGTATGTTTTTATTGGACTATTCACAGCATAATCTCACATTTAGATTGCATTTCATAATTTGCATGTGATCTTGGATTTAATTGCAAATTAGCCTATTTTCATGGTATTTTGGTGCTAATATTTGTTTATTATTTTGTAGGCATCAAAAGGGTCATGGACCCGATCAAATCAGACCGCATTTGGGCTCAAATCAAGGGCTTAACGAGGCGATCAAACCTTGGAGCATTATGGATCGTCCATTGAAGATCAAGCAGATCTGAGCCATCCGTTGAAGATCTGGCTCATCCAATCTAATGAGGAGTACATCTGGACCATAGATGAAGATCAGTACCCTTTGATCCAGATTTGGGATGTTTTCCACCGTTGATCAAGCGTCGAGAATCCTCAGCCGTCCGATCAGAACTGAAGTGATTTAAAACCCGCGTGAGAAGCTACAGTGCCGGAGCTCGGTCTCGCGATTTCTCCACTGTAGCGTCGCCTTCTTCGCGCGACGGCCGCAGCTCCCCATCCTCTTCCAGATCTACTTCTCAGTGAGTCTCATTGGCGTCGGAGCTTCCATCAGTTGGCTTCCAAGTTATGATCCTCTGCACGCGCCGGCGATTTCCTCTCCGGAGCTTAGATTTGTTCGGATATTCTCTCTGTTTCAGCCATCATCGAGGAGATCTTTGGTGATAGTGGCTCGCTCTCAATCTGAGAGCATTGATCCAGAGAATCCAGATTTCAGATCTGCAGAATTTAGAGCTTGGCAGATTCAATCTTCACCAGCTTTTCCGGGAAGATTTTCTTTGGTGCTGGATGAGATTGTACTGAGTTGGTGGTCGAGAGTTCCTTTTTCATTCAGGTTCCTTGTGTGACGGCAAGGAAAGACTTGTTGGAAGAGTAGATTTGGATAGAGATGGTTTAGATTTAGATTTTACAGTTTATTGTTTCTGCAAATTCTGTTTTCATGAGATATTGTTTCCATTTTTTTTGAATTCCTGTTCTTTGAATCATTCAATTTCGTTTCTGCAATAAATTCTGTTGCATCTGTTTCTTTGATTAGAAACGGTTTAGATTCATATCCTGCAATTTATGAATTCCTGCATTATTGCTTTCTTAGATTTCGGTATTAACCTTCTTGTTTTCTAAATCTGAATTGTGTAGTTCTGATTTTGTTACTTTAGATTGCTTTTGTGCAATTCAATTCCATTTTCTCTTTTATTGTTATAGTTTAAGTTTTAATTTCTGCAATTCCAGTTTAGTATCAAATTGCTGCACATGTCATTTCTGAAATCTCACTTCTGATATATCCCTTTTAGCTTCTTAGTCATAGATTATGTTATTTTTCCTTAGTTAGGATTTGATTACTGCTCAAGATCAGATTTATTAGTTGCATTTTAATTCGCAATCTAGGATGTGAAGCAAAACTGATCATTCCCATTTTATCATAAGAAAACCTCAAAAGGAGAATAATGCTAGTCTAATTTCAAACATTCTACTATTAGTTTCCTTGTGAGATTCGACTTGGGACTCCATATTACATGAGATTTACTAAAGTTAATTGAGTCCTTAACTTTTATTAATTTGATGTGCCACGTGACATGAAAATGGTAAACACCAGGTTCCTAGGAGCGTGATTCCTTCACGCTAGATGGTTTAGGGTGTGCCAACCTTAATTGGATAGGTAGTTAACCTACTCATGGCAAAAGGTGGCATTTTAGGAATTGTCAAGGTGTAATCAAGCCTTGAAAATGAAATTAAAAATTATTCCTAAGGTGATTAGGATGTGCCAACCACATTTGAGGAGTTTTCTAGGCTCAATCTAATTGGCACATAGTGATCTAAAAATCTTTAGTATATGATTTTAGGTCTATTACATTTAGGAATATAGAATTTATGGTAAAATGATCAAAATTATCAAAAATGGCAACTAAGGCTAGAATTAGGTATTTTCTATACCTTTATATGTTATTTGCCATAGATTGTTTGTCATATGTCATGTCATGACATCATATTTAACTTATTATGATTTGAAATGTCATGATAATACTTAGGTTAGTTATATGTCATGCCTTATTTAAGTTTCATACTGTAGGACCGTTAGATTTGATAGAGGGGGGGGTGAATATCGATTCGAAAAAGACAAGTATAAACGCAGCGGAAAAATAAAATAGACACAGATGTTTTTACTTCGTTCGGAGCTTGTGACGACTACTACTCGAAGGCCCGTGGTCCTTGACCACTTTCGTTGGGCAATCACTAACAAGTCGAAGTATAATTACAGAACAAGTACAGGAAATGCTAGTGACAATAAAGCAATACCGACAAAGAAAATTAAATAAAAACCGGAGGAGCACTTTTGTCGGAGCGTTGTTGACGTCGCACTTGAACGTCGAGCAGCAAGACCAGCAGTAGAGGAGTTCTCAGTAAAAATTGATTGTTCTGAAGCTCCTGTCTGGGGCTTCTTTTATATGCTGTTCCAGGCGCCTGGATCCCTTCCGGGCGCCTGGAAGCTGCACAAACCATGATGCTCCACGTGGCGGCGACTCGGCTGGATAGAATTCGCCTTCCGGGCGCCGGATCCCCTCCGGGCGACCTTGTTTGAAAACTCCCTTTTCCCGCAAAACAAAGTTAGTCCGAGGTAAATATGTATCCTGTAAAACAGTTTGTTAGCACGTTAAAGTTCAACAGATGGATAAAAGAATATGACTTAGATTCGTCTTTCGAGACCGGAATCTAGTCACGATCTCGACTTAGATATCCGAAATGGATCTAAGCGGATCGACGCCTAATGTTCCTTCCCGGGAACGCGTCCTAGCACTCCCTCCGGTGACTTACCTTACTTACCGCCAGACGGTCAGTCCGTCGACCCGCTTGGACTTCTCGCCAACTATCCGGTCGACCCATTTTCGACTTCTAAGCGTCCGGTCAGCCCGTCGACCGCTTGGACTTCGTCCCAGACAGCCCGTCGACCTAGTTGGACTTCTCGTCCGGTTAGCCCGTCGACCCGCTTGGACTTCTTGCCAGCTATCCGGTCAGCCCGTCGACCTAGCTGGACTTCGTGCCAGACATCCGGTCAGCCCGTCGACCTGTCTGGACTTCTCCTGCACACTGGATCAAAGTGTCAGACAACAACAAAACTAACTTAACCTGATTTGTCATTTATCAAAACCTGGGTTAAATCGTTAGTGCTAACCGCACCAGCAATCTCCCCCTTTTTGATGGAATGACAACCTGGTTAAGTTAGTGAAAACATATGCAATAAAAAACAAGCATTTAAAGGGTTTTTAAGTTAGTTTGTATTTTCAATTCTGGTTTAGCTAACTTAACCACCTAACCCTCCCCCTTTGGCATTCATCAAAAATACGCATGGATTAAGTAAGCATAGACTTCAGACAAAGAAAAAGTGTTAAGATAGTCAAGATCTCAAACACAAGTGTATAAGTTCTAAATTTCAAGATCAAATTTTAAATTTTCAAAACAAGTTTCAATTTTGAAATGCTTTTCAAATAAGTTTTCAAAAATTCCAAGACTGAGTTTGAAAAATTTTATTTTTCCAAAACTGATTTAAGTTTGTAAACTTAAGTTTTGAAAAATCTAACTTCCATAATACTAAGAAAAGTACTAGTTTCAAAACCATGGTTTAAAATACTTGAAAAGTTCAGTTTTCAAAGACTAAGTAAAAAGGATAAAAGGTTTGTGATTTAAAACAAACAATTTTGAGTTGAAAAAAAACTTTCACAATTTTAAGCAAGTTGATTTTGAAGATTGATTTTTAAACTTTGATTTTCAAAATTAAGGAAAATGATTTTGAGAAGCTTAGTTTGTAAACTTAAGTTTTTAAAAAATCTAATTTTCAAAACTAAGTTAAATCTAATTTTCAAAATCAATTTTCAATAAAAATTAAAACCCAATTCTTAAAAACAACTTAGTTTTATAAGAGTTAGTTTTCAAAAGTAGGTTTAATAAATTTTTAAGAAAACATTTTTCAAACAAAATTTAAAATATTTTATATAAAGGGAAATTTTTTAATTAATTCCTCCCCCTAAACCTGACATAAATTTGAAAATATTTGCTAAAAATATTTTCCCCTTAATAACACTTAAGGAGATAATTAAAAATAAACCTCCCCCTTAATTTGATACTCCTTTAATTTATTAATCCTCCTTATTTATTACTCCCCCTTAATATAAAACTTTACAACCGTAACATATTTTCGTACCTAAGTGTTTTAGGCGATTGTATAATTATCTTTATAAAATTGTTCATTTAAATTTGACTAAACGTAATTAACGTTAGATTCAGTTGAAATGAGTTAACCTTTAGTGTAATGTTAAGTAAGATAAGTTGTTATTAATTCAATAATTAATCAATATTAATAATTTATTGATTAAATTTTGCTTGATTCAATAATTTAATATAATCTAAATTTTGTATTAATTGATGAAGGTGTTAGTTAACTTTTCATTTACTTCCTTTTAAGTTGGATTAACTTAGTTTAAAGTTGGTAGTAGTTTGAAGTTAAACTCGTTATTAAACAAGGTTAAGTAAGGTTCAATTTAAGTCAAACTTTAATTATGTTTTAATAAAAATAATTAATATTTTAAAGGTTGATAAAAAAAATGACTTAGAGTAATTTTAATATTTTTACTAAGGTTAAACCTAGGTTCTAATCAAATCAAGCTTAGTTCTCAATTAAGGTTAGATTTAAAGAATTAGTTATTTACTTATTAATTACTTGATTAAGTTTAAAGTCAAAATTTTAGTTTTAAGTTTTATCTTAGGTATGAATTTAAAGTTTTAATTCTAAGTTATATTAAGTCTTAAATTTAAGTTTTAAATGGATTTAAAAGAATTATTATTATTAATATTTTTAAGGGATTTCTAACAGGATTTCTAAAATAGTGTTTAAAAGGATTTTAAAATGATTTTAATAATTATTTAATGGCAATTAACATACGTTCAATTCAGTTTTGATTTCAGATTTAAATTAGTATTAGTGATTAATTTAGGTTTAAGTTTTAAGTTTAAGTTAAATTTTTAAATTTTAATTGTAATTTCAATATTAAGTTTTAATTTAAGTTTTAATATTCAGTTAGGTTAAATTAAGTTTTAAAATAATTTTAAGAAAAATAATGTTTAAGGAAAAAAAATTTAAAATCTAAATAATACTTTTTAAAGTTTAAGAAAAAATTTACAATGGTTTAAAAGAAGTTTTAAATGGTTTTTAAAAGAGTTTTTAAGAGAGTTTTTTAAAATAATTTTTAAAAGAATTTTTTAAAGTTTTAAAATGATTTTTTAAAGAGTTTTTAAAATAATTTTTAAAATGTTTTAAAAGAATTTTTAAAAGAATTTTTTAAAGTTTTTAAAATGATTTTTAAAAGAGTTTTTAAAATATAAAATAATTTTTAAAAGAATTTTTAAAGTTTTTAAAATGATTTTTAAAAGAGTTTTTAAAATAATTTTTAAAAGAATTTTTAAAGTTTTTAAAATGATTTTTAAAAGAGTTTTTAAAATAATTTTTAAAAGAATTTTTTAAAGTTTTTAAAATGATTTTTAAAAGAGTTTTTAAAAATATTTTTAAAAGAATTTTTAAAAGAATTTTTTAAAGTTTTTAAAATGATTTTTAAAAGTGTTTTTAAAATAATTTTTAAAAAATTTGAAAATAATTTTTAAGTTTAGAATAAAATTTTTAAGTTAAAGTTAAATTTAAAAATATTTTTTTTTAAAGTTAATTTTTGTTTTAAAATAATTTTTTAAAGTTAATTTAATTTTTAAACTAATTTTTAAAGTTAAATTAATTTAGTTTTAATTCGAAATTTAATTTTTAATTAATTCGAAATTTAATTTTAATTTGAAATTCAAATTTTAATTTTAATTAATTTTAATTTAATTTGAAATTTGAAATTTAATTTTAATTTGAAATTTGAAATTTAATTTTAATTTGAAATTCAATTTAAAATTTGAAATTTAATTTTAATTAATTTTAATTTAATTTGAAAATTAATTTGATCCTTATTCATCTCACCCGATCTAGATTATCAATCAGGGAATCCTATAATTTTGTGAGATGAATTAGATTTAATTACAGAGTTTGGTTTAACTTGTGTTAGATTCAGGTTTAGCTTTGGTCTCAACAAATAGGCATTCTTCGGATAAACTTCTAAGCTTGGTGAGTCACCTGGACATCATTAGAAGTAACCAACCCTTCGAGGTTTTCCGAATAATCCTATCCACGGAGCTTAGTACTAAACCTTGGTCTAACCGGTTAGGATTCATTAAGGGTAGCTTCGGTCAGTTCCACTTAGCCAGATGCACCAGGTCGAAGCCATATCTTCCTAGACATGCATAGACTAAGCTTCCCTAACGTACTATCATCCAAAACTTCACCAGTACCATTTTTCAAGTTAAACTTGAACCCTCTTTAACTAGTCCTAATTACCCTGTCAGGTAGGTTGGTTTGGGTTACCCTTTCGGGTATGTTAGTTTTGGAGGTGCCAGCTATTCTGGAGCCTCCCCCTGAATTATTGGTCATTAATTTAAGATTTATGTATAATTAGAGTTGGTTTTAGTTAAGTTTTAATGTTTAGTTTGTAATTTAAATTTAAGTTTTTAATTTTGAATTAATTAAATTGGTCAAATTATCTTTCTTTAAGAGAGTGTATTTAATATTTAAATTTTCTTTCAATTTCACTTTTATTAGGTTAATTGAATTATCTTTCTTTAATAGCTTATTTTTAAAGTTTAAGTTTTTATTGATTTTTAACTTTGAATTAATTAAATTGTTTGAATTATGTTTCCTTAAAGGTTTATCTTTTAACCTTTTATTAATTGTTAATTTTGAATTTTTTGGATTATCTTTATTTAATATGTTATTTTTAACATTTAATTTTAATTTTGTTAAATTTAGTTTTGATTTTATCAAAGTGTTTGATTTTATTCTTATATTTTCTTTATTTTTTAAGTTGATATAATTAGTGGAATTTATTAGATTATTCTTATCGTTAAAATTTAATTTTTTTATTAATTAAATTATCTTGGGTTTGGATAGGATTTTCTAGATTAATATTGTCTGGATTATTAAATAATTTATTAATTTTATCTAGATCAATATTGACCTTGTCATCTCTATCATCTGAGTTTTCAGATTTGTTTAGGTTTAAGTTTGAATTTTTTAAATTAATTGGATTTGTTTTATCAGATAATATCCTAGGGGTATTTTTGTAATTATTGTCACCTACATTATTTTCACATATATTTTCAGAAATAATCAGATCAATGCTCATATTTTTTAAACTACTATTAGCAGGGGTATTTTGGTAAATATCACTAACCTTGAGCGCAACCCCTAATTTAGTAGGCTTTTCGATTGGATCTAACCCGAGTTCGGATTCGATTTTTACTTGATCCTCAAGCTCCATCGGCTCCTCGTGAAGTTTGATCAATTGGGTCCAAAGCTCATGTGCATCTTTGTACTTTTCTAGTCTGCATGAAACATTGTTAGGTAAAACATTACAAATGATTTTACTTACGTTTTTATTCAGTTCCGAGTTCTGAGAAGGTTTTTTCAATATTAGCATATAATCGATATCTACGCTTCCTAAGAAGCATTCCATTCTTCGCTTCCAGTAGTTGAAATCTTCATCGTACGGTGGTGGTTCATTGGGGTTCCATCCTTCTTGAAAAGACATTGTTCTTGCACACAATGAAACAAAGACAAAATCCCAAGACTTGGTCTTGGATTAGCAGTGCTTGAAAAAATAATATTTCACTACTAATTTTTTTTTAAAAAAAAATAAAATATTATTAAAATATTAATAAAATATTATCTCAAATTTTTGAAAAATGTAATATTTTGTCGATACTAAATAATAGTGAAAAGATGACGATGTATTTTTCAAAAATAGTTTTGGAGGGAAAAAAAACGAAAGGCGTTTTTTTCTAAATAATAGTGAAAAGATGACGATGTATCGTTTTATTTTAAAGACAAACGATATCTAATTTTTCTTTCAAAAAGTCCCCCCTTTGCCTGATTGGTGGTTGCACCAAATCAGAGCGGTGAATATCGATTCGAAAAAGACAAGTATAAACGCAGCGGAAAAATAAAATAGACACAGATGTTTTTACTTCGTTCGGAGCCTGTGACGACTCCTACTCGAAGGCCCGTGGTCCTTGACCACTTTCGTTGGGCAATCACTAACAAGTCGAAGTATAATTACAGAACAAGTACAGGAAATGCTAGTGACAATAAAGCAATACCGACAAAGAAAATTAAATAAAAACCGGAGGAGCACTTTTGTCGGAGCGTTGTTGACGTCGCACTTGAACGTTGAGCAGCAAGACCAGCAGTAGAGGAGTTCTCAGTAAAAATTGATTGTTCTGAAGCTCCTGTCTGGGGCTTCTTTTATATGCTGTTCCAGGCGCCTGGATCCCTTCCGGGCGCCTGGAATGTGACGTAGCTGCACAAACCATGATGCTCCACGTGGCGACGACTCGGCTGGATAGAATTCCCCTTCCGGGCGCCCGGACCACCTTGTTTCAGAAAACTCCCTTTTCCTGCAAAACAAAGTTAGTCCGAGGTAAATATGTATCCTGTAAAACAGTTTGTTAGCACAGTTAAAGTTCAACAGATGGATAAAAAGAATATGACTTAGATTCCGTCTTTCCGAGACCGGAATCTAGTCACGATCTCGACTTAGATATCCGAAATGGATCTAAGCCGGATCGACGCCTAATGTTCCCTTCCCGGGAGCGCGTCCTCACAGTCACTCCCTTCCAGTGACTTACCTTACTTACCTGCCAGACGTCCGGTCAGCCCGTCGACCCGTCTGGACTTCTCGCCAGCTATCCGGTCAGCCCGTCGACCTAGCTGGACTTCTCGCCAAGCGTCCGGTCAGCCCGTCGACCCGCTTGGACTTCTCGCCAGCTATCCGGTCAGCCCGTCGACCTAGCTGGACTTCTCGCCAAGCGTCCGGTCAGCCCGTCGACCCGCTTGGACTTCTTGCCAGCTATCCGGTCAGCCCGTCGACCTAGCTGGACTTCGTGCCAGACATCCGGTCAGCCCGTCGACCTGTCTGGACTTCTCCTGCACACTGGATCAAAGTGTCAGACAACAACAAAACTAACTTAACCTGATTTGTCATTCATCAAAACCTGGGTTAAATCGTTAGTGCTAACCGCACCAACACATACTTTATGCCATGACATCATGACATTGGCACATGTTTCCACTTATGATATTATTTTATGCCATGTCATCATCTCTTGCATTTATGATCAATTAAATTGATTTAAGGATAAAAACACAATTTGATATGGAAATCTAATTGTTGTTTAGAAAATGCATGAGAACTTAGCTTAAGATGACCTAAACACATATCTCACATCAAAATTGACTTGGATGTGTTTGATACACCATTAGATGTGTGTGAGATATTAGGATGATGAGTTAGGATCAAGGTGCATAGTTCTTGTACCTAGATGAGCCTAATTCGAAATTGATCATAGGGAAAACTTGTGTACAAGTCATGTACATTTAGTCCTAAGATTGTGGTCCTAAATTGAATGGTTTAAAATCATTTCAAAATTGATTTGAAAAACCTTGATGAAGCTTTTCTAGTGATAGCATTCATCATTGAGCAAGTTGATACAAAGATGGATTAACCTTGAGCTATTTCAAAGTCTTTCGAACTTTGTATCAAGATTTAAAAATGGAAGTTATTTTCATAGAAAACTATTTTTCCATGATAATATATGTCATGAGGAATGTATCCTCAAAATTTTACAATTTTTGGAATTTTCTATGAATTTTTAGGGGTTTCTGAATTTTGGGAGAAAAATCAGAAATCCTTATCAGAGAGTTGTGGACCGATCAGAGGGGATCCTGATCGGTCCAGGGAAGTCTGGATCGGTCACTGGACCGATCCAGGGGAGTGTGGATCGGTCTGGTGACCGATCAGAGCGTGCCAAAATGTTGATTTTTCGGCTGTTGTCTGAAATTTTAGCTATGGAAGTTGGTGCTTTAGATTTCTAAAGGGTTGAAACTCTCCAAGACATTGTTGGTGCAATGGTCAAGGAGGAGTTGATATTTAGGGGGAGTTTTACCTAATGGTCAAGGAGGAGTTGACCTTTAGGGGGAGTTTTTACTCGTCAAGATTTCTGAGGATGAGTGATATGGGATTATCATTAAGTTGATTTTAGTATCAAGGGGGAAATTAAGGGTTTCAATGAAAGGTATGGGACTTTCATTAGGAAGAAACTCTTGACCTTTATTCACTCTTTTTGATGTGTGTCAAAAAAGAGGGAGAATGTTCAAGGAAGAACATTGGAGTTTGGGGAGAATGTTCAGAGAATGTTCGAGGAAGAACATTGGAGAATTATTGGAAAAACTGAGTTAGGTTATCGGGTTAACCTAACTTGATTATGGTTTTTGTCAAACATCAAAAAGGGGGAGATTGTTGGTGCAACCTTAGGTCAAGGTTGACCTGGGTGACCCGACTCGAGTTGACCTGACTCGAGTTGTATTTTGATGTTTGACAAGAATAGAGAAGTTGTATTTTGATGTTTGACAAGAATAGGAACTTGGGGGATTGTGGGTGCAACCTTTGGTCAAGGTTGATCTGGTTGACCCGACTTGAGTTGACCTGACAAGGGAAAAGTCCAAGTATGGAGACTTGGCACGGAAAAGTCCAAGCAGGGAGCTTGGCACGGGAAAAGTCCAAGCAGGGAGCTTGGCACGGGGGAAAAGTCCAAGTATGGAAGCTTGGCATGGGAGGTCGGAGAGGGCTCGGTAGCTCGTTCTCTGAACTGGATGGAGTCGGAGAGGGCTCGGTAGCTCGTTCTCCGGACTAGGTCAGAGAGGACTCGGTAGCTCGTTCTCTGGACCGGACGAAGTTGGAGAGGGCTCGGTAGCTCGTTCTCCGGACTAGGTCAGAGAGGGCTCGGTAGCTCGTTCTCTGGACCGGACGAAGTTGGAGAGGGCTCGGTAGCTCGTTCTCTGGACCGAACGAAGTTGGAGAGGGCTCGGTAGCTCATTCTCCGGACTAGGTCAGAGAGGGCTCGGTAGCTCGTTCTCTGGACCGGACAAAGTTGGAGAGGGCTCGGTAGCTCGTTCTCTGGACTAGGTCAGAGAGGGCTCGGTAGCTCGTTCTCTGGACCGGACGTGGAAGTCGGAGAGGGCTCGGTAGCTCGTTCTCCGGACTAGGTCAGAGAGGGCTCGGTAGCTCGTTCTCTAGATCAGGAAGGCTTTAGGTTTAAGGCTGGGTATCTAGATCGGTCGGCTGACCGATCCAGTGAAACACTGGGTTATCTGATCGGTTTGTGGACCGATCAGTAACCACACAGAAACTTTCTGTGAGTAATCTGATCGATCTGGTGAACGATCAGTAAGAAGGCTGATCGGTCCACAGACCGATCAAGGATCGCAACCAACTCTCTGTGAGAGTTGGGATCGGTCTGGGGACCGATCAGCGTAGGGCCTGATCGGTCCCCTGACCGATCAGATCCACCCTGGACCGATCAGGGTGGAGCCTGATCGGTCCAGGTCTAGTCGTTGAGTCACAACGGCTAGATTTTTTCTTTGTCTTCTTCGCAGGTTGATATAAGGTGGAGGGCCTCTACTGTTGGGACTTCTCCTTGACTCTTCCTCCTTGCGATCTGAGCTTTGCTGAGCTCTTCATCCCTGAAGCTTCGTGTGAGCTTCCCTCGGCTGAGTTTCCAACTGAACAGTTGCTGCTGTGCTGTGGTTGGCATCCGTGAAGTTGCTGCTTCATCAACAGTCGACGAGAAGGCAAGCAAACTAGTGTTTTTACATTCATATTGTTCTTGACTTCTTGCTGTATTTCTTGTACTCCGATCTTGCTGTTGCAAGAGAGATTGTGGCGAGGTTTCTCCACCCAGAAGGAGTTTTTATTAGCCGATTTTCCGGGGTCTCATCCACCGACGGATTGATAGGATTCGTCCACCTTACGGACACGCCGAGGAGTAGGAGTATCATCTCCGAACCTCGTTATATCGTCGCGTTTGAGGTTTGATCTTCTCCATTTTCGTTTCTACTTTTTATTTCCGCTGCGCTAACTCAAATTGTAGGAAGAAACGAGAATTTGGGGTCGGTTATTCACACCCCCCTCTCTAGCCGCTATCCGAAGGTCCTAACATGCTCCAGTAGCAAGACTTGAATCCATTAGGATGTTGCTAGCCTATGCAGCACACAAAGGATTCAAGCTATTTCAAATGGACGTAAAATCCGCATTTTTAAACGGATTTATTAAAGAAGAAGTGTATGTAGGGAAACCCCCAGGATTTGAAGACTTAGAACAACCAAATTATGTCTTTAAATTAAAAAAGGCCCTATGTGGACTAAAACAAGCACCTAGGGCTTGGTATGAACGTCTGTCCAATTACTTAATATCAAAAGGATTTAACCAAGGTCAAATATACCCAACCCTTTTTGTAAAAACCTTAGAAAAGGACATTTTTATAGCCCAAATTTACGTTGACGATATTATTTTCGGTTCCACAAACTCTAAATTTCTAAAAGAATTCACCAAACTTATGGAAAATGAATTTGAAATGAGTCTGGTAGAAGAACTTAATTTTTTCTTAGGTTTACAAATTAAACAAACTAAAGATGGAATTTATATTTATCAAACTAAATATGCTAAGGAATTAATTAGAAAATTTGACATGGAAAACTCAAAAATAATCAATACACCAATGGCTACAAATGTTAAAATTGACTCAGACTTAGAAGGTAAATCAGTAGACTTGAAATACTATCGAAGTGCGATAGGAAGTCTACTGTACCTAACTGCAAGTCGACCAGACATTATTTTTACAGTAGGTATGAGTGCACGATACCAATCTTGTGCAAAAGAGTCTCACTTAACCCTTGTCAAAAGAATCCTTAGATATGTTAAGGGAACCCTAAATGTAGGACTATGGTACCCTAGATCTGGCACCCTTGACCTAAACGGCTACTCTGACTCAGACTATGCCGGATGCAAGCTAGATAGAAAAAGCACAAGTGGTAGCTGTCAATTTCTAGGACAATGCCTAGTAAGTTGGTCAAGTAGAAAGCAACACTGTGTTGCTTTATCTACCACTGAAGCCGAATATATAGCCTTAAGTGAATGCACATCTCAGTTGCTGTGGATGATGCATACCCTTAAAGACTATCAATTGGTGTATCATAAAACTAAAATCTCAATTGATAATTTAAGCTCAATAAATCTAACAAGAAACTCAATTCATCACTCAAGGACTAAACATATAGAAGTGAAACACCACTTTGTAAGAGATCACGTAGCTAAGGGTGATATTGAACTCAACTATGTTGAGTCAAAATCTAACCTAGCTGACATCTTCACAATGCCCTTACCTGAACTTGAGTTCAGCTCACTTAGAAGGCAAATATGAATGTGCTGGGTAGAATAGACATTAATTTTCAAAACTCACTGTCTTACTTCAAAACTCATACTTTTATTCTTTTCAAAATCTAGGAAAAATAATGATTTTAAAATCCCATTTTCTTAGAATTTTTCAAAAATATGACTTAGCCTAGGATCTACCCTAGAAATCTTGTTCCCCTAGATTTAAGCCAGAGCATCTCACAAACACCTAGGTATACCTTGCTTGTGTTTGTAAAATATAGAATGGTGGGAGATGCATAGGGTAGAGCCTGGACTCAAGAATGCTTATTACTGTGCATCAATATGAGTCTGGGCGTTAAACACTTTATTAACAGTAATCAAGTCAAGTCTTCCAGCCTTAGTCAAATCTAACTGGACTAAATGACTTTACTTGACTAACCATGTGAAAGTTGTTGCCCTCTAGGCAATCAGCAAGTAGCTAACGGTTAGACAGTTGGTGAAGGAAATGTTAAGCTTAAGCATACTTACACTTTAGGGCTCTGATACCTGATCAAGACAAGGTGAATAAGTTGCCACATGCTTGGACTATAAGAATCTAAGAATTTATTAAAACATTAATCAAGGGGGAGTGAATTCTTTTTTTTTTCAAGCTAGTTCTCTTAAAATAAAAATTATCTTTGACTTGGTTTTAAAAATTATCTTTGACTTGGTTTTAAAAAATTATTTTTGACTTGACTTAAAATAAAAAATTATAATAGATGTGATATTGAATTAACATTATTTTTAAAAGCTTAGATTTTCAGATAATCTGTGTTTTTCAAGGTACTTAAGTTAAGCTTTTATGAAAATCCTTTACTCAAGCAAAGTTTTTTTAAATATATATATATATACCTTTAAGTGTTTTGTCAAAATTTTTTTTATATAACTCATTTTTTTAAAACAACAATTAGTTTCAAAACATTAAGTTTAGCTAATTTTTGTTGAAAATGAGTTAAGTATTTTCAAAACCATTTCAAATTGAGCTTCAAAAGACTTGTTAAAATTTAGCTAAAACTTCTTTTCAAATTTAGCTAAGTGACCTCTATAGCCTTTTTCAAAATTAACTAAGTTAAATATTTTTTTCACAAAAGGCTTATCAAATTTAGCTAAGTGTTTACCAAAGTAGTGATTTTCAAATGCTAAATTTTGATAAGTTTTTGTTGAAAACACTAAGTATTTTCCAAGGCATTTCCTAATTTAAGTAAAACAATTCTTTTTGAAACACTAAGACATTAAATAATGGCTACTCTTCAGGGAGAGCTTAAACTAATTATTCTTTTCTCTTCCTGATATTCTTTTTGATTTATGTCAAAGGGGGAGAAAAAAGTCAAAGTTAAAGAAATTAAGAATTTAAACATAAAGAGGAGCATAAGTCTTACAAGAGGAGCATTAAAAAAAAAAATTTCATGCTCTTGTTTAAATTTCTTAATAATTTCATATTTAAATTTTGTCATACTTTTACTTAACTTTGAACTGTATTGTCATAATCAAAAAGGGGGAGATTGTTGGTGCGGCAAGCATCCGATGATCAAACCGGTGTTTTGATTATGTCAAAGGATTCAAGTTAAGTTGTTTTGTTATCTCATGAGCTTAAACAAGTGTGCAGGAAAGTCCTAACTGCGGTTGGGCAGGTGGAAAATCCTAAGGGGCGGTAATCTTAGGTCCTAGGGGATGGTAACCCTAGGTGGAGGAAAACCCTAAGGGGCGGTAACCTTAGGTCCTAGGGGGTGGTAACCCTAGGTGGAGAAAAACCCTAGGGGCGGTAACCCTAGGTCCTAGGGGGTGGTAACCCTAGGCGGAAAGTCCAGTCGGTCTGGAGCATCAGGTAAATCTCCTGAGTGGAGTAGGTGAGGACGCGTTCCCCGTAGAGGGAACAGTAGGCGTCGGGTCGACCTAGGGTTTCCGGTCGGAAACCCGAAGTCAGACCCGGACAGTCCGAAGGCTGTCAACTCATTTTTTTATATATTATCTTTTGTGTTTTAACTCTGTTTTGCAGGAAACTAACACTTTTGTGCAGGGTTAGTACTGACCGGGATCGGTCGACCAAACCTTCAAGCTACCAGATTAGATCTCCAGAAGTTGGACCGGGTTCGACCAGGGATCGGTCGACCGGACCTCGGGATCGGTCGACCGAACCTGGGATAGGTGTCGACTGGATCAAGCCGAGGTGTGCGGGTCAGAGGAGACTGATCGGTCGACCGAACCTTGCGATCGGTCGACCGATCCCAGTGATAAAGTTTGACCAGATCGAAGCGGAGCGACGGATGGACGGATCAGATGCAGTGGAGATCATCTGATCGGTCGACCGAACGTGGGGATCGGTCGACCGATCCGCTTCGGGTCAAATCTGATCCCGAGACTTGGGGATCTGGATCAGATCTTGCAGAGCTATAAAAAGGGCCTCGAGGTGCAGCTCAGATCATCGAATCCCGAACAGAAGTTCTGCGCTCTTGTGTGCTCCGTACGCTTCAACTACGCTCTGTTGCTACAACGAACTGAAACGCCAAAGCTCTACTACTTTCTTGTTCGTTGGTAAAACTTTCTTATTTGCACTTAACTGTAATTGCTTTTAGTTTGTAATAATTCCGGATATATAGTTGTTGCCCACCGAAAGCGGTCAAGGACCGCGGGCCTTCGAGTAGGAGTCGAAATAGGCTCCGAACGAAGTAAATCACCTGCGTCTCTGTGTGTTTGACTTTACTTTCCGCTGCATTTCTATTCTGTGTTTTAAATCGTTAAAATAGCCACGAGCGCTATTCACCCCCCCCCCCTCTAGCGCTTTCAATCCATCAAGGAAGACCTGGTGGGTCGAGGATCGGACGTGGGAAGCATATGGTCCTTTGTTTGAGGGGGGGAATTGTTGGGGTTGGAAGTTGTAAACATAGTCTCATATTAGAAACACATGGGAAAGATCATGGGTTTATAAGAGAAAAGATATCTCCATTGGCATGAGGCCTTTTGGGTATAGCCCAAGAGCAAAACCATGAGGGCTTAGGCCCAAAGTGGATAATATCATGCTATTGTGGAGATATCTAAATTCTTTTCCATCCTACAAGATGGACCACCAGGTGAGGTAGATGGAATGTTGACTGAGTCGCGATATCCAAGAGGGGGTGTGCTTGTTGGTGCGGTTAGCACTAATAGTCTAACCCAGGTTTTGATGAATGACAAAATAGGTTAAGTTAGTTTTGTTATTGATCTAAGACTCTGATTGAGTGTGCAGGAAAAGTCCAGACAGGTCGACAGGCTGACCTGATGTCTGGCACGAAGCCCAATTAGGTCGACGGGCTGACCGGATAGCTGGCACGAAGTCCAAACTGGTCGACGAGCTGACCGGACGTCTGGCACGAAGTCCAGCTAGGTCGACAGGATGGCCGGATAGTTGGCACGAAGTCCAGACAGGTCGAAGGGCTGACCTGACGTCTGGCAGGTAAGTAAAGGTAAGTCACTGAAGGGGAGTGACTGTGAGGACGCGTTCCCGAGAAGGGAACTTAGGCGCCGATCTGACTTAGAACCATTTCGGAACTCTAAGTCGAGATCTTGACTAGATTCCGGTCTCGGAGAGACAAAATCTGATTAACACTATTTTTGTTTATTATAACTGTGCTAACGATATGTTTTGCAGGAGATATAAGTGTCTCGGACTAACATTTTCTTGCAGGAAGGAAGTTGCTAGAAATCAAGGTCCGGGCGCCCGGGAGGTACCTGGGCGCCCGGAGGTCCAGGCGCCCGGGAGGTACCCGGGCGCTCAGAGGTGAAAATTTATCCCCAACGTCACCAAGCCACATGGAGTTCACTGTTGGCTCGGCTACGTCATGGTCGAGGCGTCCTGAAGGTTCCAGGCGCCCCGAACCTCCTATATAAGGAGGGTCAAGGCTGAAGCTCCAAAATACAACTCAGAATTTACTCTCTTGTGCTCCTGCAACGCTGCGAAAAGATCTCCGGCGAAGTTTTGTTTTCTTTCCTGCATTATTTTCTTAACTGCCGATTTTCTTTCACTACATAATTCCTGTACGTAGTTTGTAATAAGTTTCGAATTATTAGTGATTGCCCATCGAAAGCACCCTTGTGTGCGGGCCTTGGAGTAGGAGTCGTCAAAGGCTCCGAACGAAATAAAAGAACTTGTGTTAGCCTTGCTTTTCTTTTCTTTATTCTTTTTTTCGCTGCTTAACTCTTTATGAAAGTTTTTTAATTGCTATTCACCCACCCCCCTGTTGGAGTGTATACTGAGAGCCTAAGCTTTGTAAACATTCATTATGAATAAAGAATCACATTTGGTCTAATTATCTACATTTGTTTGTAGTTGTTCATTTAATTTATATTGTAGATAACATAGTATGTGGTGTCACATACAGAAGATGATGTTATCAGTACCTTATAAATTATAAACAGTAGCTCACGACCAGAATGGAAAGGAACAAACCATTAGAAGGTCGTAGTGTAATTAGGTATTAGTTTATCTTGACTATATAATTACACTAGTACACTCAGAGTGTATTGAGTAGGACCATTTGAGGTCGTTTCTTTTATACTGACTTTGTAAAGGAACAAAGACCTCAGTTGTTATGGAAGTGTGTGCTCTTAATCCTAATATAATAACAAGCACATATGTTTGATATTTATTTCTTTAATTTATCAATGGGTGAGATTTAGTTCGATGAATCAATAAACCCGATAAGTTGGGAAATGGTATCACTCATAGTGTGTGTTGTTGATTATAGAAGGAAACTGTGTCCTAGTGATGCTAGGTTGATAATGTCCTCAAGAGGAGCTCATAAAGATTGTCATGTTAAACCCTGCAGGTGGACTTAGTCCGACATGATAATAAGGTTGAGTGGTACTACTCTTGGACTTAGATATTAATTAAATGAGTTGTCGGTAACTCACTTAATTAGTGGACATTCGATATCTTAAACACAAGGAGACTAACACACTCATAATAAGAAGGAGCCCAAAAATGTAATTTGGGATTGGTGCGGTAGTTCAATAATAGTTCTCTAGTGGAATGAATTATTATTGATAAAATTAAGTTGTGTGTTCGGGGCGAACACGGGATGCTTAATTTTATCGGGAGACCAAAACCAATTCCTCCTCTCGGTCCCTATCGTAGCCTCTTATTTATAGAGTACTATACCCACCTATACCCACCTTCTATACCCACCTAAAGGGGGCCGGCCAAGCTAGCTTGGGAACCAAGCTAGGGCCGGCCTAAGCATGGGTTTAGGGTGGCCGGCCCTAGCTTGAACCCAAGCTAGTAGGGCCGACCATAATTAAATTAAAAAGGATTTTAATTTTAATTTTTATTATGTGGAAGAAATAATTTATTAAAGAGAATTAAAATTAAAATATCTCTCTTGTAAAAGTTTTACAAAAGATTAAAGAAAGAGATTAGATCTCTTTCCTTATTTGTAGATTGGAGAGTTTTTTATTTTCTCTTTAAAATTATTCACATGTTAATAAAATTAAAATTATAGATATTTCCTTTTATTAACCATGAAGAGATTTTTAAAGAGAAATTTTATTTTTAAAATTT
This sequence comes from Zingiber officinale, assembly GCF_018446385.1. NCBI lineage: Eukaryota > Viridiplantae > Streptophyta > Magnoliopsida > Zingiberales > Zingiberaceae > Zingiber > Zingiber officinale. Next base: position 10,023,666 of record NC_056003.1, read on the forward strand.
CTGGAAACAAATAAGGAAAGTTTTAATTGTTGATTAAAACTTGTCCAATTTGTTTCCTCTTGATGTGGCCGGCCATCATTGTTTAATTGGGGAAATATTATTTTATTTTTCTCAATTAAATCATGTCAAGGAAATTAAGGAAAATTTGTTGTAATTAAATTTCCTAATTTACCTAGGCCAAGGAATATAAAAGAAGGGGTGAGGGTGCCTTCACAAGACACAAGATCTATTATTCCTCTCCCTCTTTTGCTCCTTGGTGTGGCCGACCATCATCTCCTTCTCTTCCTCTTGTGGTGGCCGAACCTCTCCCTCTTCCTTGGAGTTCTTGTGGTGGCCGGATACTACTCGGAGAAGAAGAAGAAGAAGGAGAGAAAGCTAGCATCTCTTGGAGCTTGGTTAGTATTTTGTTTTTCCTCCTTGGTGAAGTTTCCCTTTGTGGCCGAACCTTGCTTGGAGGAGAAGAAGGTGGTTGGTGGTTTCTCATCTTGGAAGATCGTTGCCCACACAACGTCCGAGGTTAGAAGAGGAATACGGTAGAAGATCAAGAGGTTTTTCTACAAGGTATAACTAGTAATTTCTATTTCCGCATCATGCTAGTTATTTATGGAAATAATACCAAATACAAGAGGCTTACGTTCTAGTATTTCGAATATGGTTTTTTCGAAGTTGTGTTCTTTTGTTTCTTTCTTTTCCTTGTGATTTGATTGTTCTCTTTGGTTAACCTAAAGTTATTTTAGGAAATTAAATATTAGCTTTCTATTAAAGGTTTTGTCTAGTCGGTGGTGGTTGCTCCCATATCCAAGAAGGCCATGTGCCTCGCCACGTCAGTACTGGGAACCTTTTATGGAAATTGATATTTAATGGAATTAATAACTTAAGGAGACTTGGGTCGAACGTGTTAAGTTCCGCAGGAGATCCAAGTCAAAACCTAAAAGAATAAATAGATTAAGTTTTGGATCAAACGTGTTAAGTTCCGCAGGAGATCCAAAATTTAATTTAAAAGAACACATGGTAGCTAGGAAAAGGTTCAGACCTTTGTACAAAAATTTTGTACAGTGGAACCTATAGGCTTTCCGAGTAGCAACCAACACCCCCCTCTAGCGAAACTTACGATCCAACAGTGCTAAGATAACTTTTGTATTGATCAAGACGTCAAAAGTTCTCTGGTCAACGCTACCTGTAGCCAGCGATCGGGTTGCCCTGGTCCCTGGTACCCCGAGGTTCGAGGCAGATCCAACGAATATATGAGAAACAGACTAATAATATAATAATGAGATAAATAAGGGGTGAGTACGGAAAACGTACCCTGGCCCAGGGGGCGCTCTCGGATGGGACGCTGCTCGAGTTATTGTAACCTGGAAGAGTAAACGAATACGCCGGACGAGGAGCTGGATCTGACGACGTGGAGCCAGGCATGATTGCACGAAACTGGATGCGACCTCGACACGTAGACCGAGATAAGATATCGGCACGCAGACTCGGATAAGATATCGGCACGCTGACCAGGATAAGACATCGGCACGTAGGCCGGGATAAGTGATCATCATGTAGACCGGACTATAACAACAACTCGAAAGCTAGACACAAAGTGCACAATCCGAAATACAATCGCGGCTCGCGGGCCGGGACACAATGACGATGACACATAGATCGAGATTCAACCACAGCTCGAAGGCCAAAGCATAGTAGTGATGTGCACTATGGTTGCAGCTCGGGATACGACACACAACTGGATTGGCATGAGGGTTGTCATACAACAGTGACATAGAAGGGGGGAGGAAGAGATAGCAGCGGGAAGCGACACGAGGGGAAGTGGCTCCCGGGCGGCGTTGGCGGTCAGAGTGAAGAAGGGAGGAGGTGGCGACCGGAGTGCTTGTCGGCTAGAGGAGAGGGAGAGCATAGGACGGGAGCGGTCGACCTCGGCTAGGAGAGGAGCGTGGAAGGGAGAGGAAGGTTGTGGCCGACGTCGCGAGGAGAAAGAGGTCCTGTGGCCGGCATCGCGAGGAGAAAGAGGAGGAGCTAGGAAGGCTGTGGTCGGCGTCACGAGGCGAAAGAGGAAGAGGAAGGTTGTGGCCGACATCGCGAGGAGAAGAAGGAAGAGGAAGGCGGCGGTCGTCGCCGGCGGTCGTCTCTTGAGGATGGCGGCGAGAGAGGAAGCTGCCCTCCTCCTTTCTGTTGGCGGCGGCAAAAACCCCCACACCCAGCCCCCTTCTTTTTGCTGTCTATAGTGCCTTAAGAAGGACTGCTAAATAGCCAAAATGCCCCTCCCCCTTCCCCTAATTACTCCTCTAACCTTAATCAATATCCGCATCATTCTCCTTTGTACACTGTTCTTATGGGAAAAAGTACCTGACTTGAGCGTCGGAGGGTTTACACTGGGGACTTTTTCCCTGATTTGTAGCCTCTAACGTTCCGTGTGCTTGTCTGAGTGTGCGCTGAGCTCAAGTATCGTCGACTCAGTTATAGTCGTCCGTTAGCGCCACGTGGGGGTCCATTCTTATAGGCGCATACGAGAAGGGTGTCCTAGTCGCCCCTCCGTTAACATCCACAACATCTCATCCAACTTTCATCTGACTCAGATTCCGAATAGGATCATGTATCTTGAGGCAAAAACTGCCCTAATTCAACTATTTCAATGACTAAAAAGATGGTTAACTTCGCATAAATAAAATTTATTCACTTATATTAACATCATATTTAAATTAAGTCTAAATGTTTATTTTTTTAGGTGGAACTATAACTAAGGCACACTTTTATATTGCTTGCTTCATGTGAAATGAGGTATATCTACAATCAATTCCCCAACATTGGATCTCAACCACTTACAATTAATTCTACCACATCGCTAATGATTAATGAAAGTCTTGCGGTTCTAAACGGATGCGTGGAGCTGGTATTTATATGGATATCTATTTTAATAAATTTTAGAATCAATTTTTAATCGATATAATGAATAACATTCTCTACAAAAAAATTGTTGCGTTAGGTTAAAATGTTCATTGTGATTTACTTGTATGTATCTTACCATATGATCAGCGATACTAGGCCGTTTGGGATAAGCGATATTACTTTTTGCTCAAAGGTCTTGCGTGAGGTGGTAGCTAGGGTGTCACTCTCATTAGGGCTCAGTTCCTCACTCAATACTAAAGCCTTCGGTATAAGAATGATCGGCTTGAAGGTCGGTCGTGATTGAAGGATCCAGTGCTCCACGTCTGAATAACCGGCTGGTACAAAGGCAAGTCGAAATCATGACCCACACTACATAACTTTGTTGTATATCCGGTCGGTGCAAAGGTCGACCAGACGTATCTAAGCTTAGTGTTCATTCTCAATATATGGTCGAATGACCCTGTAGTCAATTAAGCATATGGAGTTGAGTTCTCCACTTTTGTAATATTACTTTCAGCTTACAAATGCCTCCCTATAGTTCAGTACAACCTTCAATATAAATTAGACCGTCATAAGGCCGGTCGTACCTATGAGTCCGAGCACCGTGTTATCCAATAGTCGGTCTCCCATTATACGATCAGTAGTCCTAGAGCTGACTGGATCTGCGAGAGTTGGCTTCTCATTACTAATCAGATCTTCAGCATGAGCCTATGAACATATTGCCGACCGGAATTATTTCTAGTTGGACTTATGGGATTCTGCTCCCCCTTCAAAGGGCAAAAATGCATAAGAGTATTCTTATTACAAAGTCGGTTGGGATACCCTGTTTATGCAAATATCTGACCAGACTATATTTCAAGAGACAACATTGTCAGGAAATCCCAACAGATTGTCAGAATAATAGCTATTCGTCAGAGAATATTTTTCAGTTACAGCATATGCATTAAATGGAACCTTTTTACGAGGGTGACTATAACTTCTATCATTATTGCAAAGGTTACACAAGACCATTCATATACATATAATAGAAGATTTCTCGGAGAATAATTGTACAAATTCCATATTGTACACTTTCCATTATCTGGCATCTTCTGATACAAAATATTTCATGTCGCTTCATTATTGTGGAGGTTATGAGAAGTGATATAAAAATATGTTCTCTCCTTGTCACCTCATTATTTATGCTCACTCAATTTTACTAGAGTTCTTCTCCACTTTTCGCCTGGTCATCAATTAGCTTAAGCGTCGGAAGGCCTACGCCATGAATCCCTTCCTTGATTTTTGCCCTAACGTTCTATGGGCTTGCTTTTCCATGTGCACGGAGAGGAGGAAGGCACTCGGAGCCCTTTTCTTGCTCTAATTCATCATCTTTTTCTCTAGTGCAAAGTCTTCTTCCGATCAACAATATTGCCACCTACCCAACGCGCCATGTCAGCGGTTTTCAAACAAGATTAATAACCGAGTTAGTATTTGGGTGGTAGAGTTGTTTCATCAAGGAAGGATCAATTTCCACAAAGGGCTTCTGCAATGGTGTTAATGCTTCAAGTATTAACACTAACGTGGAATACTTTTAGTACACTGTAGCATTAACGTGTTCAATTCTTCAAACGCGTTAATGCCTACATATTATAAAAAAATAAAAGAAAAACAACATATTGCCATTAATGCGTTCACACGTTAATGACAATATGGATGCTTTGATTCATTGTCCTTCCATCTAAGATGTTGTTCGGTATATAATTTACCTCCCTTCATTTTGTTATAGGACTGACGATGCTATGGGACTGACGATGAGAAATACTCTGACGAAGTAAGTCACTTTTGCTTCATAAATCTATCTCCATTGGCATCGAGCAAAGACAAATACCCCTACAATATCACAATAATAAATTGACAGTAAAAATATTTATATCAGTTTCTCTATAATATCTTTAATATTTGGGATAAATCATTATTTTATTAAATTTAGACAATCATTTTTCACTACATATTATATCAATTATTATAAAATTTTTATTATCTTTATTTTTTTTTTACTCTCTTTTATTTTATTTTTTTATTTTTTCTTTCATCATGTAATATGTATTTTTCATTATCCGTCTATTTCCTTTTATCTTTTCTTTCTTCTAAATTAAATAATATTTTAATATTTAGATATTAGATTTTATTTTTTAAATTTAAAGAATTACTATTTATGAAATCTAAATTTAAAAAATGTATAAAATAATTATTATAAATTTTTTATATAAAATATAAAATTTAAGATAAATTTGGTTTAGAAAAATCGTTAGGGATGCATAGCTCCCGTTCCTTTTGTAAGACACATTTATAACCAATGTCATTGCATCTTTTTTATTTTCCTTAGATTTTTTGTTTGTTTTCTTAAAAAAAAAAAAAAACAGTCAGTCCAATACATGAAACTCTTATTATATGGGGTCTCGAAGATGAATCTTATCCTATTTTTTTTAAAAAGACTGTTTTCAAATTTTTTTTATTTGTTTTCTGTCTTAGAAAATTGAACTACGCTGTTACTCGTTCAATGCAAAGCTTTCTCCTCCCAAGAGCGGCATGGACCTTTTCCCAAATTTTACTGCCCATGTTCAATGTTTTTTTTCAGTACATACGGAAGTCAAGAGTTCCTGAGAATTAGGGATGGGTAGTTAATTCGTCAAAATGATCAATTCATTTATACTGATTTAAATTGAACGGAAAAAAAAGGAAGAGTTCCTATTGATCTCAATTGAACTGAAAAAAAAAAAAAAACTAAAAATTAGGGGTAAACAGGTAATCCATCAAATCGATCTAAATTGAACAAAAAAAATCCTATCAAATATAGGGTCGGATGTAGGATCTTAATATTATATTATCTGATCTAATAAGACCGGATAAATTTTTATTATTATAATGTGTAATGAGTAATGTTTATTATCATTTTAAAATATTATTTTTTATTATATTTATATTTATATTTTATATTTCATAAAATTATATATCTAAATAACTGATAATTAGTTGGGTACTTGATACATAAGAATTGTCGATTAATAGCCGATCCACGATCAGAATTGAATACCGGATTATCGTTTTGCAATTAAGGAAATTCATGGACGAGCAACAGTTTCTTCTTACATAAATTGCGTTGCAGAGGCCCTCTGCTTTCCCACAGTCATACCCGAGCAACTAACAGGGCCTACTGTTAAAGGAAAATGCCTCTTCATGCACGCATGGCATAGGCGTTTACCCTTCCCTTCTATTGCCATGCCTCACTTTTGCTTGCAGTGTCGCGAAGATGAAGCATCGCTTCCGGAGGAGCCAGAGAGTGGACCTGGACTTGAAGCTCGTGCTACCGGCGAGGCAGGACACGCCAAGGATCGCCGCGGATGAACACGAACCACCGCCGGGACAGTTGTCGTCAAGACGTCAACGAGCTCATCCCTATCTCTGGAGACTCAGCATGACAGCCCCAAGGAGGCGGCGCCGATGGTGCTCGCGGCGTGTCCTCGGTGCCTCATGTATGTGATGCTCTGCAGGGCCGGTAGCAAGTGCCCGAGGTGCATGAGTGACGCCCTTGTCGACTTCCTCCATAGCCAGGAACAAAGTAAATTGAAGAAGAAAAAACAAGCTTAAGCTCAAGATTCAAGTGTCTTCTTCATCTGCAAAGGGCTCCAAGCTAGGAACAGAGAAAATGATTGGGGTTTTTGGGGTATGAGATGTGCCGCAAAATCAAATTTAATACAGTAGTGAGAATTGCGCCAATTTTTTTTTTTTTTTTTATTATTATTATTATTATTATTAAATAACATTTATTTACACCTTAATTCCTTCCTCCATCCTTGCAACTGCATCCCTTGAAATTTAGGGGGTAAACGGGCTAAGCCGTTCCCAAACTATTCAAGTCTCGATTTTAAAAAACAAACTGTTTGTATTTATTTGATTAAGTTAATAAACCGAGTTTGAATATGATTTCGAGCTCAAAATATTATCAGTTCAAATTTAACAGTTCATGAGCTTACGAATATATTTTTTTAGAAGTTCATGAACATATTTGTTAAGAAACTTAAACATGTTTATTAAAACACTCACTTTTATTTATATATATATATATAATCAAACTGTAACCGAGCTCAATCATAAATAAAACAAATCGAGCTCAAATTTTAACATTTTATTAGTAGGCTCCATTCAATTAGATCCTTATTTGGTGATAAAAGGTGAATATTTTCGCTCCTAGTGCTCACGTCAATTCGTCTCAGGACCAACACGAAGGAGATAAATCACGGACGGCTACTAGTCTTTGGAATAATGACTAGCACATAAGGGAAGCACTTACCTCGACTTTATCGAGATTCGAATCCCAAATCTTATGATGATAACATTTCATATATTAACCACTAGACTTATTCAATGAGATAATTAGATCCCTACTTGGAATGTATCAAATAGATGGTCATTTTCTAGTGCAATTGCAGGAATGATACACTGTTGATGAAATCAGTCAGCAGTTGGGCTGTAAATGAATAAACTATTAATAAGTTTCAACTAGTTAGTTAATACGGATGAATAAATATTTTGAATAATTTATCGACAACGTTATTTTTTTTAAAAAAAAAAAAAAAACTCCAATACCCCTAGTTAAGTTGATTCACACGGTATACCCAACTTGGTAGGTTAATTCAATGTGATTTGTACGTTTTATTACCTGAAACAATTAGCTTAATTGACTTAACCGACGCATGTATTTGTTCTACTTGACTATTGGAACAAGCCTAACTAGAATACATTTAAAAATTGCTTATCTAATTATATAACTTATTTGGCGTACAGCATTACCAAACTGGTCAAACTCAATCCCCGCTGGAGGATAAGGCCAATGAGCCACAGACGCACTTATAAAATTGAAAAAAATGAAATAAAATAACGTCCAGAATCAGATCGTGGTGGCAACATTTTATTTCCAGAAATTATTGATAAAAAAATCATGAAAATGCATTTATTATTTTCGAACAAAAAATGGAATTTCACGGCAATTTCAATTCTCTACCAACAAAAAAAAACGTGATTATTTTGTCACTGTTCGACCAATTACACTCTTCATTTATTTCCTCTGTCACACTGATTGCCCTCATTTATTTTTAATCACGCTAATTTTGGAAAAAGAATCAGTTGCTACCAGTAGCAAGGGTGAGCAGTCAATCCGTCAAACCGACCAATCCGTTTATACCGACCCGAACCGAATCGAAAAAAAATGATCCGTCGGATATAAGACCGGATGTAGGGTTCTAATATTACATTATCTGATCTAGTAGGGTCGGATAATGTTTTATCCCAATAATCGAACCAACCCGATCCGATCACCCCTACTTATAGCAACTAATGTTGATAAGCTGTTACACGTTGTAGTAACTACTGCCGATAAGCTACTACACGTTGTAATAGTTATTTCTGATTAGCTGCTATAACATGTAATGAGTAATGTCTATTATCATTTTAAACAATTTTTTTTTTTTTGTTATATTTATATTTATATTTTATATTTAATTGGATATAGGGTCGGATATCCAAATAACTGATAACTCATCGGATATCTGAAACATAAGAACCACCGGATATAGGGCCGGATGTAGGTCCTGATTTTACATTATCTGATTTAGTAGGATCGGATAATTTTTTACCTTAATAATCAAACTAACTCGATCCGTGATGATCCCTAACCAGTAGTGCACACAAAAAAAAATATCAAGACTTTTTTTTTAAAAAAAATGTCAAAACGTTGTTATCTTTCTTTTTTTCCTAAAAAAAAAACTTGTTTGTGTACAAAATGGTTAAGTAAAAATAAAAATAAAATAAAAGTGTTTTTGAAAAAAAATAATTTAAGAAAACCTGATGGCATCCTGACTTTTGTTGGCGACGCCGTTAAGAAGAGCCGTCATGGCCGCGTGCGGTGGAAGAGGTGGCGGAGGAAGGCGATGCAGGCATCGAGCGGCTCCACGGCGAGGCCGCAGGTGAGGACGGCAAGCGCCCGCCGGAGAGTACCGTTGCGCCGTCTCCGGAAACAGTATTCGGCTCCCGACGGCGTCGGCTGGAGGTACGCGTGCGCCGCCTGCTTCACGAGGCGGTTCCTGATCCGGATCTCCCCTCCGCCTCCGCCGCCGGGGGCGTACGTCGAGAGGACCGCTTCGGGCCATCCCCGCTGCAGGCAGATGAGGTCCCGGAGGCTGGTGTACCCCGCGACGCCGCCCGCCTGGAGTGGGCGATCCGAATCGGCGCCGAGGGCGCCGTTGGGGGAGGGGAGACCGACGTCGAATGGATCGGGGCGGGCCGGCGCCTGCAAAGGCAGGCGGGAGTGGTCCCTGGCGGGAGAGGAGTTCGATCGCCAGTGGCGGATGACGAAATCGCCGCCCGCAGAAGCCCCCGCCGCTTTCTCAGTGCAGGATTCCTCCACCATCGCGGAGCGGAAGAGAGAGAGAGGAGAGAGAAGACGGAGACGGAACAAAAAGAGGCGATTTCTAAAAATTATCGTTATTATTTCGATTAAAGATTAATAAATCCCCTTAATTTGACTTAATCTTCCACCTCCCCGCCCGTTCCCAAATTTCTCCGATAGTTCGATATTTAATTTTTAAAAATATATCTAAAACTCTCTTCTTTGAATAACAAACCCTGATAATTACCACCTTTATACCAAAAATTAAATTGCAATTATTTTAATTTTATTGGTGATGCTGTTGTGGGACCCCACAGACTCGACTCGTAGTATAAATAATAATACAGATGGCGATAATTATTTGGAACATTTATTTTGCCCATCCATCGCATATATCTCCGCATCTGACGTATACGATTTCAGGATATAAATTTAGAAGAAATCAGGGCCGTTCAGTTAACTTGGCGCAGGAGAATTGGACGTTTGGAGTTCAAGATAAAACATCTCAATTATTGGCAAAAATCAACAAACACCCTTATTTTCATTACTATTAAAAAGACATCTTATTTTAAAAAAATAAAATCAATCATGTTGAAATGATTTTAATTAAATTAATAACAAATATTTATTATTTCTTTTTTTAAAAAAAATGTGAATTAGTCTAAGATAAAAGCATAATTTTTAAGATAATCCTCAATATCTCCCCCATCATGCATATCGAGCGTTGACCGACTAATGGTCAATTTTTTAATCTTTTACATTTTAATTGCACTCTTGAAAATTAAATTTCTTATGTATTAATTAATATGATGAATTTAACTTATGATTGTTTGATAATATCTCAAATGCTATAGATTAATTATATTATTTCTTTCTATTCATTTCTCTATTCTATACAACTAAATGGATAACAATTAAATTGGATAAGAATGACTATATTATTTAAATTTTATTTACTCTTTCCTATTCAACATCATGGAACTTACGCGCAAACCTTCTTAAAATGTGCAATCTTTCATAATTGTCTCAAATATTTCATCTTTTAATTTAGGCTCAAAATTGTTTCCTTTTCAAGTTTAAACCAACATCTGATTTCTCAAGAATTCAATCCAACTCCCAAATCTTAAATATTCACAATACAAGGAGGCATTTGAGATACACATTAGTATAGACATGTTTGGTAACTCATGGTTGCATAATGTCTTAGGTCTAACATAGGCATGTTCCATTAGGTGTGCTATTAATAAAAAAAAACTCATGATTGTGTCAATGAACTAATGAGAAATTCATAATCATATATTGGTTTATGAACACTTTAGTCCACAATTGACCAATGACTACTTGATTAAAATCCACTATTAATCGATTGTTTTATTATAGTTCTTAGGTCATTTGACTATCGCAATACAAGTTTATCAGATTAATCATTCGTTATGATTTTCCTATTGTATCATCAATTGACAAGAATTCATTATCAATAGATTTGATATATAGCCGTAAACAAAAATATTTTGTTTACTGAATGACTAGTCGAACTCAATTCTTTGATTGAATTAACTCACTACTCAATTAAAATCACTTTCCGATTATTGGAACTTATCATCCTAATAATTGAATCTTTGCCTAGGTTGAATAGCTACCCTCTCCTAAGGATAGATATATCTCAGCTCTTAGAGCTCATACAAAAATATTTTTTCTATAACTTAACTCTACCATCAAGGTCGTCTCTTGTTAGGCTATTCTTCCAATTTCTTTTTATTTTATGTTAATTTTGTTCCTTTTCCCCCTATAGTTTGTATTTTCATCCTATTTCTTTTTATATTTTAATTTGCCTCCTAGAGAATAAATTAATAAACGGTCCATTGACATCCTCGCCCCTAAGAAATTAATTATTTAACATAAGCCCCACGTTTTCCCACTATATATATGTCCTCCCTGCTTCCCTTCTTTAGCCATCTGTCTTCGCCGCCACAAGTCCATGGATCACTTCTCCGACTTCCGGCCATCTCCCCGGCAAGAGATGCAGATCCAAGGCCGGCGTCCAGCTCCTCTCAGTGTTAGAAAGGAGTCCCATAGGATCAAGAAGTCCCCCGTGGCCCCGCATCCGGTCATCGTCTACTCCGTCTCCCCCAAAATCATCCACGCCGAGCCGAGCGAGTTCATGATGCTGGTCCAGAGACTCACCGGGCCGGACTCCGCCGACCCTCACCCTCCTCCCCTGCCGTCGCCCGCCGGCGCGCTCTCCCCCGCCGCCCGCATCGCCTCGTTCGAGAGGCCGCCGCCCCGCGCGAGGACCAGCACCGCCGATCTTGAGATGGTCGGAGGCCCGGAGCTGGATACGCAGAGTCTATTCCCCGGGATCCTGACGCCGATGCCGACGGCGCTTCCGCCGATCTCGCCCGACCTCTTCTCGCCCTCGTTCGATCTCGACTTCCTGCTCGAATTGAGTCCGGATTTCGCGAGCGACAGCCTCTTGGCGAGCCCTAGCTACAATTTTCCATCGACTACTACTGTTCCATCCCCTGGTGCCTTTTGGGATCTCACGAACCAATTCCCAGACTAAAATAAATAAATAAATAAATAAAATTGAACCCTTTCCCCCAAACGGATCGCTTCAACGGAAGAAGATGGAAAAGGAACGACCTGTAATCCAAGGAGGAAGCTATTGCCGCAGCAGATCGGAACCATTCATGGAGGGACTACATCTCTTCCAGGTAGGCAATTGATCTATCTCTCCTCAGCCATTCCATCTCTTTTTCCCAAGCAACTCTGGACATTGCCAATTTTTTGATCCTTTGTTTTTTTCGTGACAGCATACGTTTCAGAATAGGAAGTGAAGTCTGTGCATGACCATTGGTTAATTTTTGGTTTTCTTTCTGGATGGCAAAATTATAAGGATTTTGTTCTTCTGCTGAATCGAACATTTTTGACAATAAAAAACAAATTATGTTCATAGCAAGTCAGCATCTGTTGCCCTGCTTCCAACGCAATAAATCACTTGCACTTTAGCAGATCGTATAGGCCAAACGAATAGTCGTGTACGGAATTGATGTAACGAGATGCAGACCCTTTTCATGCAGTCCCTTTTGAGGCAAATAAATAATTCCCGGTTCCTGCAGTAAAGACAGTTCAGTTATAATATCTACTATTTAATTCTTAATTATAATATATTTATAAAAAAAAATTTCAAATAAAATTTACCATTAAAGAATGTTAGATTTCTAGATCGTCTTTAAAAATCAGATTGATCATCGGACTCGACGCTATCTCTCGGATCTTTGGATATTAAAGAGTATAGCAATTTTTCATCCACGTCAGGATATTAAAAAAAATTACGTTAGAAAATTAATGGATTTTCACATAAAGGTATAATAAAATATATTGAGTATATATATATATATATATATATATATATATATATATATATATATATATATATATATATATATATAAAGTTTTTGACATTTAAAGAGTGTACATAGTCACTTTATATGATGCGTCACAATAAATTGCTCACTAGTTTGGATGTGAACAAAGCCTTCTCATTATTTGTGAACCATGGATTTCAAAAAAAAAATATCTTGTGGAATTTATTGTACAAGAGTTGAATACAATGTTGTAAACGTGACTCATGATATTTGTTAGCGCATGTTCTTCACAAATTCTTGATGGAGAAGGCATCGGCCAAAAAACCACCACCCTACAATTGGACGCGATGAAACCTAGTTTTCTTAAGTTATCCTCCAACAGTGAAATTGATGAAGTTCTCGGAGGAATGATGTAGCGTTTAAGTCTTTCAAACATTTAATTAGACATCTAAGAATTGAATTTTAACTATAATGTACTGTAGAGATTTTTCTTCAACACAATAGCAACTCTAAGAACACTTACCAATTGGATGGGACATCTATGAGTACTTCTTGATTTACATTGATGGTCAGTGGAAAATTTTTATGAAACCAGACCGATCACCTCTAAGGATTAATCAGTTCGAATAACTGGATACAACAACAATAACCAAGCTTTATCATAATAGGTGGAGTCGACTATATGAATCTTTTTACGTCATTAGACTCTATTCACTTACTATATTATCATTTATACTCAAAAAAAAAATTATCTTATTTTATTATTGATGACCGAGTCATTTTTTGTCTTTCTCTTACTCGTTTGATGTGCGTAAGCATTTATTGAACATCTACGTACATACGTCTCGTATCATCTTAAATGTGTATCTCAGAGTTTTTTCCTCCATAGATATAACTCTGACTTTTTCTCAAATTCTCTCATTTTTTATTCTGTTCATCCACGTATGTCCACACATCCACCTTAACATCCTCATCTCTGCAACTCTCATCTTTTGCTTATGTACTTAAGTTATAGCCTAACATTCAGTTCCATATAACATAGCAGATTTAACTGTAATTTTTTAAAACTTTCCTTTAAATTTTATAAGTATTTTACAATCACATAAAATACACAACACTCTCATCTATTTTAACCATCCTGCTTGTATTTTATGTAAGATATTTCCCTCTATTATTTTACAAAAGTGATCCTAAATATTTAAAATTCTTGGTTCCAGACAACTCGTCATCTCCTATTTTAATAATTATCTTATTACATCTAATATTGCTAAATTTAAATTTCATATATTCCGCCTTTATTCTACTAAGCCTAAAGGATTTCCTTTATAATGTTTTTTACAAAAATTCTAGTTTAACATTTACTCCTTAACGTATTTCATCTACCAAAATAATATTATCTATAAACAATATGCACCACGGTACTGTTTCTTGAATGTGTGCAGTGAGTTTGTCCATAATTAGTATAAAAAAATAAGGACTTAGAGCTGATCATTAATGTAACCCTATCTTTATTGGAAATACTGCAGTTACTCCGCTTGAAATCCTTATACACATCCTTAATTAGTTCAATATATATTACGCTAACACCTTTCTTTTTTAAAATTTTCTATCTAATTTCTCTTAAACTCTATCATAAGTTTTTTCTAAGTCAGAATATCATGTGTAAATCTTATTTTTACTCCTGATATTTATTAATTAGCTGTTTAAGAAGATATATAGTTTATATTATTGCCCTTCTAGACATGAACTCAAATTGATTTTCGGTCACCGTGGTCTCCTTCCTTAACCTTTTTCCTATTAAAGTTTCATGGTATGACTTATTACTTTATACCTTTATAGTTTGTATAATGTATTCTCCATTGATTAGATTTTTTTTTCATTTTTAATATCACGCTAAATAATTTTGTAAGTCATTTAATACCTTATTCCCCTATGCACTTCCATACCTCTATTGAAATATCATCTGGTCTAATAATTTTTCCATTGTGTATCCCATTTAAAATTTGTTTTACTTCTAAAGTTTGAATTTTAAGATAAAAATTAAAATTTATATACTCATTTGACTTACTTAAGTTAGGTTGGTCATTTAAATTTTCATTAAAAAGTTGATAAAAATATATTTTTCATTGTTTTTTTATTTCTTTATCATTTACTAATATCCTATTACATTCATTTTTAATACATTTTATTTAGATAAAATCTTTTGTCTTCATTTCTCTTACTTTAATTATTCTATAAATATCTCGTTCTCCTTCTTTTTATATCTAATTTTTAATATAACTATTTAAAAATTTTATCATTTATTTTATTCATGGATTTTTTTAAGTAAACTAATTAAATTTTCTCTAGATTTCTTCAGTGAAGTAAAGGAGCTAGCCACGAGAAAATTAGATTTAATTCTACCCTTTAAAGGTAAGGTCTCCTAGTACTGACTCAATGGATATAGATGAAAATAAATATAAGTACATAAATATTAGACGTATGATGTAGCAAATCATAAGTCGTAATATCTAAGAATCAATCCCTGATCAATTTATCAGAGATATCACGTGCCTATGGTACCCCCTGGAGGCTTAATTCTGCCTTTTAACCAATGCCTCCTCCTGGACGATACATGATCATCGCCAAACTGTTTTCCTAAAAACAAAAAAAGGGTTAAATCTAATAATCAACACTAATGCTTGGGTTGGTATATGCGAGTTCATTATCAGTAATTAAAAGGGTTTGAAATAACTGCTTTGTATGTTTAACTCTAATTTTGTTTTTTTCTTATCTAATTTTAATTTAGTTGTTTCTGTTTAATAACTTAATATTTAAAAAATCACTCTTGTAGTTTCTTCGATAAGAACTAATAAATATTCGTGTTAGAAATATATAATTTCTTAAATATCAACTCGCGCCAAATGGCTGAGATTTTTTTTGAGCTGGTCATAAATATGACAAGAAAAGACCTCAAATGTCAGTCCGGAGACAAAATTACACTTCTCATAAATAAACAAATTGACAGTAGCATTACAACAATCAGACAACTTTAGGCATCTGGGCGTTTTCCTTCAGGATGTGTCGATTGGCTCTTGGTTTTACACAATACTTGGGGCATCTCCAACCCAACTGCACACAGCCCGAGGCCAGCGAGTTCTGATGCAGTCAACTAGCGGTGCATGCTGTGGTAGCTGATTGAGCTCTAAAATCCCTGGATCTCTCACACTTTGCTCATTGCCTGAGCTACTTACCACATCGGCGAGAAACTCTTCTTGTGTCCATCGAGGTGGCACTACCACGCTCAATTTACAGAGCCTTGGCTTCTGCAGGGGGCTCTCACCGCCAGCAGTACTGCTGGATACTGATTTTGCAATGCCATTAAAATGGTAGAGATCAAATAGCTTCTTGCCCATTAATCCGGATGAGTCCTTTAGGCCTCCACAACTTTTATCTAATTCTAACAGCACCTGCCAGAGTTCACTCCACACTATGAACTCTGAACTGCAGAGGTGATCAAACTTTGCAGGAGGAAGGTTGATGTTTGCCTCCCTGAGGACTTGTTGAAATCCTTCCACACCAATAAACCCTCCGCCGCCACTTTGGTCCTGGGCATCAAATGCTTTCCTAATCTTTGACTCTCGCTCTTCTAGCTCATTCTCTTCTTGCACGGCCGGATTGAGAGCAAAAAGAACAGTGTAATGTGACTCGCTACCCACTACCCATATGGGCCATCTAGGGCATTTTAGATGCTGACCAACTTTGCAAAAATTGAGAGATTCCAGAAGTAAAAGGAACCCAATCTCTGGGGTCATAGCTACACCTTTCACGAACAAGCCATCACCAACATCCATTCGGCCATCAAATACATTGGACACAGCCTCTCCACAAATCAGCAGATTTACAATTTCCTGTGATAACCGGTTACAAGAATTAGATGGAAATGTATTAGGATTTGCGGATTATAAATTCCTGAAGCACAACTTAGCAATTTTCAGGGTCACTAGGGTTTTCAAGGGGAAGTGAATGTGATCGTAGTATAGAAAAACAGGGACCAAATTGTCTCAATCTCTCTATTTAGCATGTTTGTACGTGGTTGGAAAACCAAATGCAAAAGGATTACCATGAATAACAGAAGTAAAAGATATACAAGAATCCAGAGTAAAAAGGTTTAGTAGGAAAGAAGTGGTGGGTACCAATTACAGGACAATATACATCAAGGCAATAAGAGAAACGAGTACTTTGTACAATCACTCAAGTAACAAGTTTTAGATGCACTCAGTCAGCAGCAGATTTACTTTGCATTGAACAGAGATTCATATGATTGACCACGACAGTATGGTCCTCACCAGAGGGACACATTTACTCGAAAAGGGAGATTACCTATGTGCAATGGCAACATTTGTACAACTATCACAATTTTATAATATCTTTCATATTTTTTTTCAGTAAACTATTGGAAATCATGAAAATTTTGTGAAATAAAAATCTTCCAGCATGAGCAGTTGTGAGGAAATGATATATACCTGTGAGGCATGCCCAAATGGAGCTGTGACCAATGGCTGGCTAGGGTCATCTCTATCTGCCTGAATGGACTCCTGGAATAAATGATGAAAGAAGCTTCGGCAACAGGTCTTTCCAAATACCAAATAGGTTCCAAGCACAAACTAAAATACTTATTCCATTTACATATCCAACAATTGTTATTTTAGCAATAAACTGTGGATGCACTATCCGGTTATTCAGTTGTGATTCCGATGATGAACATATGATTAGATAAAAAGAATGATATAAATATTTCATCAGTTTGCAACTATGACTACTCTCCTAAATATTGGTCCAATATTAAGCAGCCACATAGTTACTACAAAAACGCAGAACCAAAAGATAAAATAAACCCTAGAAGCAAGTGGCCAACTAAAAAAAAGATATGAACATTATGCTTCATGTTTTGTATGGTGTGTAAACCATGATTAATTTAATAAAATGGAAAGTTAAACTTGCCTATAGGCCAGAGGCGGAAAGCTTTGTCGATGTAAAAAATCTTCTCATTAGTTAAATCGACCAACCAAATTTGTATCTTAGTATAGTACCTACCAAGGTCACTTTTCTGGTCTGATTTGAAACCATAGTGTACCCAGCTTCCAGGTAGTTAAACCCTTTTTTTTTTCTCATACAATGGATCCTTGTTCAGTCATCTTACTTGTAGCACTAGGTTACAGTCACTATCATTGCAGTCACTAAGGTATAGGCACAATGTAAAATCCCTAGTAATTCCATATTTAGACCACCAACTCAGCTACGCAGTCACTATCATTGCACCTCTACAATGATCAACACAACGATTTCTAAAATTTGCCCCTGAGCAATAAGGACGGCAGTGGGGTGGGAAGGAATTTAACTACCCATCCATATTTGCTTCCATATTTGGAGTAGCTACAACTGGTGGGGACACCTATTAGGTGAGAAAACTTGTGACCCTAGTATGAAGCAAAATTAAGTTCCTAATTCATTCATTCATTGTGGCAAAAAAGATGATAATTTTCACCCCGGGGTCCTCCAAGACCGCCCCAAGCACATTGGAAGGAAGTTAATCACAAGGGTCATTCGGCCAGCCGAGCGGCCTCCTAGGTGAAGGGGCCTAGCACGAGGTAAAACCCCGCGATTTGAACTCAAGACCTATTGTGGCAACTCCACACCCAAGTACCAACTTGGCTACGCCCGTGAGGGCCCTAATTCATTCATTCATGAATCTATTAAACATGTTACTCTTAAAACTACAACATAATACTAATCTTTCCAAGAATTAAAATAACTTCTCTATATAGATAAACTACTAGTTTTTACTTTGATTGTATGGCCCCTTTCTAAAGCTTAAGTGGCCAGGAAGAACTCTATTTGTACAATACCCATATTAAGTTTGATTTGATGCCCATATTAAGTTTGATTGGATGACCATCTATACTCTCTTTAAGTTTAACCCAGTCAAGACTCAAGATACAACATTGATTTTAAACATTGAGTGTTGGTTGCATATAAATATAGGATTGCATATGAGATAAATGCAATCAACAATAATATGGTTAATTCTCACATTTTTCCCCAAAAAGTACACAAACAAGGTAGTGGAAATTTAATACTTCATGTCACAAAAGGGTATGCAAAGAAAAATATGCTGACAATTATGCATACCAGTCCTCTTGAAAGTAGAGCAGATATAAGGAACAACATTGCTCCCATGCGGCTTTGAAACAAAGGAAGTGCTTTTATGAGTTGACGCATTGCAGTTGCTTGTGAACTGTATGTACTAATTCTTAAAATTTTCTGCAAATCTGAAGCAGTTGCAATAGAGAGATCTTTCAGAGCTTTTGCTAACACCTACTTACATGCAGAAACCACAAATAGTGATATAAGATAGCATATGCATGAAAACCAAAAAGACAATAAGGAGATAGTTGAGATGGTCACCTCACTTTGATCACCTTCAGATCCCTCCAGATCACGACAGTCAACTCCTATGGTTGCAACCACAGCCTGTTTACCACTTCCACATAGGAATAATATTTCAGCCATACTGTAAACCAAAGCTCTGAAAAAAAAACATGTTATTAGGTCTTCATGCCCAAAATTACTCCATTGAAGAAAAGGGATAACTCATAAGTTGATTATAACTCAGGTTCTTATCAACAGTAATCAAAGAACTTGTCATGACTTTGGTTAGATTTAGATCAAAAATTATCTCTGAGAACTAAACATAACAAAACACAGTCAATAGGGGGTATTAGTTGCTGGTCAAGTCCTAATTGGCTAGTTTACGAATTTTCACCTTTCCCTGTGGTTTTGATAAGACTATAGATTTCAAGGCAAGACAATTTATGAAGTTACTTCTATAATTCATAATTGACAATCAATCATGCCTTTCATAAATAGTATATGACCACATATGAATGGAAAAAAAAAAAAAACTCTTCAGGAATTTTGTTCATTAATTTGTTTTCTGGAGTAAGTGTATTCTGCATAACAGTGTAATCTCATTCTTGTAGCATCATTACCACTCGGTTATCTCCTGCTTGTCAAATATTCTGTCCTTGCTTCTATTTCATCTCACAATTCCTTAATTTTTTCTTCTCCACTTGTTCAATGAAGCAATGCCCATTAATTTCTTATGCCACCTTCCAGTGAAATTAGTACAATTGATCGTGATGAGACAAAATTTCCATTTCTTTTAAGCATATGAAAAAGTGTGTGGAGCTTGCAGAAATCTACTTGGATTAGCAGTATCAACACTGACGCAGGTATTTCTTCAAAAGTAAAGGGACTATATCACAGAATATAATTAATAGTGTGCTGATAAGATATGTGATTAAAGTTTTGAAATTTGAATAATTTAAGAATTCCCTAAGAGACAATTAGAAGCATTAATCTATGGTGCAAGCGTTACTCTAGGGTTCTCTCTTTGATGAGAACAATTCACCATTCAGATAAAGTCACAAGACAAAGAAAAATTCAGATTGAAACATTAATGGAAAATTCATTCACCTCTCCTTTTTGTAGTCAGTAATAGATGCAAAATTGTTGCTTGCTATTTGTGAATCCTGATGAACTTTGTTCTGACCTAGTTCATATAGTGGTGTGTTCACATCCACTTTACCAAAATTGTGCGAGAAAAACAGCAGATACTTCAAAACATAAGCCTGCAAGCAAGATCAATTATAAATTGTGCTTCACTGGAGTACTAAAAACAATGTGAAAGATCAGAACTACCAAATATATAAACCCAGTCAATATCATGAAATTCCATGTACTAAATTTCCCATCACTATGGCAGAAGATATGAGAAGTACAGTCCAAACAGCCCATTAGAACAATTATATAATTTCAATAATGCATGAATTTTAGATTGAAAAATGTTTTTAGTTGGAGCATCAAACCTCAACTGAATTTTTCATGTAAAATGAACCATTTTTAAGATTCCATAATATGTAGAGGCAAGAATAAAATGAGGAAGAGATATCATATAAATTATCTTTCAAACGAAACCGAAGCACATTTCACATACCCATGATTTAAAAAGTGGAGTAGGCTGCCACCTAGGCAGAATTGAATAGGGTCTGTTTTGCCTAGGGGATAAGCAGACCCTCTTAAGCAGGTCATTTAAAAGGCAGGCTAGATAACCTGCCTAGGTGCACATGCAGCTCACCTGGGCGATGGTCTGATTTAGTATGGAGGAAAAAAAACTGGCTTTTTGAAATAGTTGGTTCACTTAATAAGCCAAACCCTAAATCCTCTCCTGTTTCTCCCAAGTCCCAACCCACATGACCCCACAAGCATAACTCCTCTGCTGCTCCCGACCTGACAACCACAGGGCCCTCCTCCTGAGGGAATTTTTTGTCCATCTTCCTCTTCTTACTCTCCACATCGATTGCTCCCAATCACTCCCAACCCAACACCCCTTCATATGCCACAGCAGCTAATTTTCTTACAGTAACCCCTTCTGGTCTAATCAGTATTAAGGTCAGCCATCAGCATTTATTTAATCTGAAAAATACTGAGATATTCAGTTTGATGAAATACTGAAATGATGAGTATTAGATCAGTATTTGATCACTATTGTAATTGATCTGGGAAATACTAAGCAAGTAGCTTTGAATTTATCTTGCAATTTACAATTGTTGAAGGTTATCTAGCATTTGATGTAGTATTATTGTTTCAAATTTTGCATTTTTTCTTGCGTTTTTTTTTTGTTTAGTGACTTAAAACATGGGAACAACTTTCAGCACAAGATGGCAGTTCTAATTGCTACAAATCATCCTATTCAACTTATGAGGTGTAGAATTATGGATATCTTTCTAACAAGAAAGAATTTAATACCATTAAGTGCAAAAAGCTAAGAAAGTGATCCTATATACATAGTGTCAGCAAAAAAGAAAAATAATAATAAGACAGTTGCATGAAGAACAAAGAGGAGAAGTTCATATTTCTAGGGATGGGATGAAATCCAAGAAGTGCCATAAACGACCAAGAACTAAAAAACAAATGGATCGATTCACAGCCAGTGATCCAGAAATGGTCATGGCATCCCAGCTGAGAGGGTGGCACTTAAAAAAAAAACTATCAGGATATTTTGATAATTACCCATTTTTAATTCGTTTTGTCCTGAAATACCCTCCCACATCCATCTTAACATCTCCGTCTCGTGTCAACTACATTTGCATTTTATTTTTTGTAACTGTTTAACATTGACTCATAAAATGCAATTATTTGTACTACAGTTAAGCATCATGATAAACTCCTCTGTATTCCTGTTACATATATTATTCGTGGTACCTTTATCAATATTTATTTCTTATTGAAAAATATATGCTAGGGTATCTTCCAGAATTCTTGCACATTCATATTAACAATTTTCCCACTTCTTTTCTTATATATATTCCCTTTAAAAATAAACTAGCTAATTCCTATTTCATAAACAACAACGACAACAATAACCAAACCTTATCCCACTTGGTGGGTTCTATTTCATAAAATAAACTCTAAAATAAGATAAAATGTTAAGTTAAAGTTAGTTTGACCTTTAGATTTTTTTTACACCCTAAAGCTTATTTTCATTTAATTTGCCTCCTTTAATTCAGAAGGAGAGCCTTGGCGCAACGGTAAAGTTGTTGCCATGTGACCAAAAAGGTCACGAGTTTGAATCCAGGAAATAGCCTCTTGCAAAAAAGTAAGGTAAGGTTGCGTACAATGGATCCTTCCCCGAGACCCAGCATGGCTGGAGCTTCGTGCAACAGACTGCCCTTTTTTTTGCCTCCTCTAATTCACAAAACCATTTAATAAACCTCCGACCACCTCAAACCAATAATAAAAAGTAATTTTCCGATAAAACTGTATTGGCTAAACTTTAAAATTACTTTCATGCAACCCAAGGCAATTAATAGTATAAATAAAAATTTACATTTAAGTACCATTTTTAAGATATAGGACTTAAATAAATTGATTTAGTATCTATTTTCTATTTGTTATAAATCAAGATGATGAAGGGGAGCTTCGCGCAACGGTAAAGTTGTTGCCATGTGACCAAAAGGTCACGGGTTCGAATCCTGAAAACAGCCTCTTGCAAAAAGCAGGGTAAGGCTGCGTATAATGAATCCTTTCCCGGGACCCCGCATGACCGGAGCCTCGTGCACCGGGTTGTCCTTTTTTTTTTTAATAAATTAAGATGATAAAGCACCATTCTATTTCAATGGGAGATGTCACATTATTATTTTGGGATTGTTTGGGCTAAATTGAGGCACATTTGTAATTTATAAGGGGGTAGAGTCATCAAATTGAGGTTTATATATTGAATTGATTTAATTAAGATCCATATCGAAAATAATTGAGGTCCATATCGTGAATTGTATTAGTTGATCTTCATAGCATGAATTATTTTAGTAATTTTGCAAATCATGAATCCTAAATTTAATGTTAAAATTATAAATATAATTAAAAAAATCACCATACTAACACATATAAGAACATCTTATTTTACACCATAGTATGCTTGATGAAGTACATTGCCAAAATATCAAAAAGTAATAAAAGAATTATACCTATATTAATTCTTCAAACTAATTATGTTCAAGCAGTAAGCTCAAATTAAATTCAAAGTAGCAATAAAAAAAAATATACTTAATACTTTCAAATTAATTAAGTTCAAACAGCAATAAAAGAATCAAGTATTCCAACAGTAATAAAATTGCAGAACAATTATATACTTCTAAATAGTTATACACTGACATACCTTGACCTGAATAAAGTGAATCATTAATTTAAATTCTTCTACAAGAAAAAGAGTTTTATATGACTAAACTTAAGATAAATAATTTTATACATGAATGGCTGAATCCGCACTTGGAAATCTCCATTGTCCACCACTGTTCGGTTGATGTATTGAACTGAGAAGTCCAGCAAAAAAATTGTCATCAAAGTCTATTAGGAAATCAAGCTGCGGCTTCACTGGCATCATATGGTTGAGGGTTGTAAAAGGTAGCTTGGCTGGGAAAAGTTGCAGTGGAGGAGGCGGAGCTACAGAAGGTCGTGAGCAGTGTCAAAGAGAATTTGAAGCAGCAATTGATGAAGAATCATGGCTAGGATGTAATTTTAAACCCTAAACTACTATGAGGGCCCCTTTTATTCGTTGATGAGGGATTAAGATGGATTTATACAATGATAGTTGAATCACTGCTCTTGCAATTCATTTTGTATTAGTCCGTCAAATTGGACTGATTCATGATCAATTCTGATTCAGACATATGGTTCCTATGAATTTACATCTTAAATCGATTGAATGAGAAAATTTAAATCGTGAATCGTCCGATTACAATTACCATGAATTGAGACAACAAACTTTGATGGTAAATTCAGAAAACTGTAAAATTCTAGAGGCTAAAATGGTATTTACCACTAAACCTTGCATATAAAAAGTCAACTCAATTATCTAGTGTAAAGAAACTACTGTATTCAACTAGATAGAAATTTACCTTAGATACGTGTGGCAATCAAATGGAAAGAAAAAAAAGCAAACAAGTTGTTACTGGTGACATCACTTCTTTGTCAGACAAATTTCTTTAACCTGAGTGGTACAAACTACAATTATAGGAGGGTGTAATGTGCACAAACTATAAGATGTCAAAATATCAATAGAATAAAAATTAAAGGAGGCTACTCTCTACTTCATAATATTAAATATTTAAAGCAGTAAAATCTTGGTCTGAGGCTGGTGATTTTAACAGATCAGCAGAAAAAAAATCACAAATAATAAACAATCGTATATATTTCATAAAATGAGAAAAATGGAAGACAGCAGCCAAAGTAAATGAAAAATACTACCAAGAGGAGATAATAAAAGATTTCAGAGATCAAACATGAAAGAGACATACAAAACAAGAAAAAGAGAACAACCTGAATGGTGGCCAAGATACCACAAGGACCCCCCTCCTCTTGAACCAAGCCCATGCAAGTCTCCGGATCAGAGCTAAATCTACAAGCATTAGTTCATACAAAATTAACTACAGAAGATAGACAAGATAATGCATTGGGTGACCAATCACACTAGCAATGAAAGAAGATTTCATCCATAGTCTGCACCATTTATAGCTACTTGGGATTTTAGTATTTTATGAGTACAAGATAATCTGGACATGACATATGCAGCTATCATGTTGGGTAATCCTAAGAGAAACCATCTACCAAATTCACCAAGTGTAAATAAAATCCAACAAAAATTAAATTTGCATCAAAGAATTTCTCACGAAGGTCTATTTAATATATTAATATTTATTGTACGGCGCTGATTTTGCTCCAACAAGTGAAAGTCTTTTATCTTTGACCAATGCCAAATCTTAGTAGTATAAGGTCTTTGTGTTGATTGCTTGAAATTTTACGGACAGTACAGATTTCATTTAAAACTAGATGAAAATTGCTAATGGGAAATATATGTTAGGACACGCATGAGCCGGACGAAGGGATGAATAGCTCGCTTCGCTTCTTCAAACTTAATGTTGCAGCGGAAAACTTGAAAAGAAGACTCCACAATGCTAACACTTAGGATTTTATTTGGTATCCACCTCATTGAGGTGACCAATCCAAGGGTCCACTCCTCAAACTCACAGCTCCACTATGAATGTCTCATTTTCGAAAACTTTCCGGAGGTGGAGAAGTCTCGTACAAGCTGTTCTTACCCGAACATAACAAGAAAACGAGAATGCAAAGACAAATATAATCGAAAACGACTCCTTGCTTTGTTGGCTCTTTTCTTACTTTGGATTGCCTCTTGGTGGTAGGAAATGCAACATCACTTATCTCCCAAACCCTCAAGAACGAGCCACTTCAAAACATCGCGAAACCCCCTTTTCTAGGGTCTCTCGGCTAGAAATGCCTCTCAATCGATTGACCTTACCACGTCAAATCGATCGTTTAAAACTTGCAAAATGGCTCTTTTTTTGCCCAACCAATCGATTGATAGCCTGAATCGATTCCGAAACCTTCTATTTTCGTGAGAAAACACTCTCGATCGATTATCCCAATCGATTGGACACGTTGAATTGATTGCCCCAATTGATTCAGCACCATTATGTTTCCTTGCGAAAACCATCCAATCGATTGCCCTAATCGATTGGTGATGTCGGAATCGATTGCCCTAATCGATTGGTGATGGCACCTTATATGTTCCACGAAAAAGCCTTCAATCGATTGATAGCTCGAATCGATTCCAAAACCTTCTGTTTTTGTGAGAAAACACTCCCGATCGATTATCCCAATCGATTGGACACGTTGAATTGATTGCCCCAATTGATTCAGCACCTTTATGTTTCCTTGCGAAAACCATCCAATCGATTGCCCTAATCGATTGGTGATGTCGGAATCGATTGCCCTAATAAATTCCGGCACCTTATATGTTCCACGAAAAAGCCTTCAATCGATTACACTAACGATTGCTTTGGGCCAATCGATTATACCAATCAATTGCCCAACCCTAAATTCGAAATCAGAGTTGACGGTTTACTAATCGATCACCCCAATCGATCAGTAACACTGAATTCAGTCCTCTCAAGACTGGATTTGTGTCTTTCTTGATATCCGATTGCCCTCAATCTACCAAGACTCTCTTTGCTCAACATCTTGACATGTCGAGACTCTCTATGCCCAATATCCAATCAACCTTGACCCATTGGAACTAGCTCACCAAGTGTTCGGTCCTCCTTGACCCACTTGGACTTTCCCTTGCCAACCTTCCCATTGTACTACCACCGCCTAGCCCCGCTAGGACTTTCATTGCCTAGTTCCCACCTAAGTCTTTCACCGCCTAGTCCCACTAGGACTTCCATTGCCTAGTTCCCACCTAGGTCTTACATTGCCTAGCCATGCTAGAATTTCCCATTGCCTAGTTCCCACCTAGGTCTCCACAAGTTCTCATCGTTGTTTGGTGCTCGACGACCCAATCAACATCGACGCCTACTCACCGGTGGCTCGTTTGAAGGTGTTCTCAGGTAGGATCATTAACTATGGCCAAGTGAATCTCCATTAAACATAATACGAGGAAACACAAATCGCACAAAATCATTGTCAATGAATTGGTGATTCATGAACAACCTGAAAGCTCAGTTTCTTGTCCCATATGAATTTGCCTACTTCATTACAAGATTGCAGTCAAATGACAACATACCTAGACCAATAGATGAAAGTATTCATTTTTAAAATAAATAAATAAATTGTCACATGATAAAAAGGTGTACTTGAATGAATAAGCAAATTGCACAGCCCAATCAGCAGCCTTGTCTTACACACAAGATACTTTTATTTTGATCAACTTGAAATAGCTCACGTATAACCTATATTACATTGATAATAAACTAAATGAATTTTTTGTTATGATATATACATTGAATTATGATCTCATTTTCTGCTTCCAGATGAATTCTAAGTGAACATCTTAATCACACTTGGTTGCCAGAACCTATCCCAATTGCAATAATCACGAGAATGAAGTGGCTGAAGCCACTCCTCCTACTATATAGAGTACAGTTATGGAAGAGGACTTGGCTTTTGCAGAATGAGTGTAAACAAAAAATAGTCGGCAGAAGAATAAGGTGAATGAGAAAGTATCATTAAAATTCCACCAAATGTGATCATTGGAAGTAATCTTCGACATTCGTTTAGAAAAAAAGAGAGAATGAATTCTCCACAAACTAATTAACTTGAAATCAGAAATGTCCTGCCTTCTAAAGTTAAAATAGACACCCCAGTTTTGAGTAAATGTTATGTGTGCTTATATACCATTTGCATTTCCCATAAACAGGTTTGTTTATAGCCGCCATGACAAAGAAAATGGACCTCACTCACCAGCTAGTATTTACATATCTTTCAAGAATAATGCTCAACAACTTACTGCAAAGGCAAGTTGAACCATAATCCTAAGTTAGCTGCATAGTGTAATCAAAAGTATAATTTTCACAAATATCACGAGTCATTTTTAAAGTTGATGTTAAAGTAACCATCATAAACTGAAGAAAATGCAGAAGATTGTGAAGTTGAAAGATTATGAATAAGACATAGAACCATATCAAGATACATTAACAACTTTAAACTTCTATCACATCGTTAGCTTCAGTGCTATAATTTTAATACAACGCCTTGAGTTTGTTAAACTTCCAAAGTCTAACAGAAACAATGTATATAAGGTCAATGACACTGATTTCCATAGCTACAGGCACAACTGACGCATGATATTTCAAAAAGATATCCTATGCAGCAAATGAATAAAATTGTCAGAGATAACTCGCGAGTTAACCTGATTCCCTGGTTACTCCATTGTGCTAGAACATCCCTCGACACGCAATTTCCGAACACCATGAGAAACAACTTCTCGGCATCTGCTAATGAGAGAGGCTCTCCGAAACCAAAACGCATGTCTTCCGCTCCTTCCCCCGACTTCTCTAAATGCGTGCTGCTGGTCTGATCCTTAATGACTGACGCCATCGAGCCAGTCCTATTCCCCCCATCCTCTCCCGCACTCGCGGGCTTTGCAGGGCTGACACTTTTATTTCCAGAAGCCACGGCGGCCTTGATCCTCTTCTCCGCTGCTGTCGCCATGAGCTCGCGCTGCACTCTCCGGTTCGTCGCCTCAACGGACTCTTCCGTTATATCCAGCGGCTTGCTCCGCTTCGCCTCAGGAGGCAAGCTCTGCAGGCTCATCCGCAGCGCCATCTGAAGATCCTCGTCCTCTCGATCCACCATGGCCAATTCCCCCCTAATATCCCCTGAAACCGGGAACTAGGGTTTCGATCGGCAGTCTCCCGTCGCTAGATCATGAGTCCAATAAATCAACCGAATCAAATCTCAAGAATAGCTGGAGTTCCATACTCGATTCCTAGTCGAAATCTTGATGGAACAGGCGGAGATTGCTATCCTACTGATATCGTCGAAAAATAATATTGTGAGCTCGCGCGATCGAACGGGAAGGCAACGCGATGAGAGAGAGGGGGGTCAATATCACTTGAAGGAGTCATCTTACGAGATTACCAAAATACCCTCCAAACTTTACAGGAAACCGATCTCTCACCGTCCAATCGATGTTTTGTTGATAGTTTTACGCAGATTGTAATTGTATTAATTTTATTTTTTTAAAACAACCTTTTTATTATGTTCATTGCCCGAATTAGTTGTGGAAAAAGGTTAAAATAGACACGCAATTAAGTTTAGGACGAATTACCGTTTACCTCATGAGGTTTGGTTAAAGTACTAAATAATCCTTGTACTTTGAAAGTAATAAAAGAACCCTTGAAGTTTGACTAAAGTAACTTAAAAAAAACCCTTGACTGATGATAATAATCGATCGATAAAAATAAGAAAAAGATATATATATATATATATTCTTACGTTTCAATGAAAAAAAAAATAAAAAATTATCTGAAATAATTGAAAATTAATTAAAAAAAAAATTACTATACCTTGAGAGAGTCATTTCACTGATCGATTGTGTAAACCCTAAATCCACAAAGCCAGAATATCTTTGATTATAAATTCTTTACCGAAATATATCTATTGTAAAAATTCATTCTCCTTGTCTTATACTCTAAACCATAACTAGTCGTTCTCCTTGTCTTATGCTCCCAACCAGACTTCTCTTTCTCACGTTTTATTTATTTCACTGTAAAGAGTAATCGATCAGTGGAATATCGATTAGTGGAATGACTCTCTCAAGTTATAGTAATTTTTTACTTTAGTTAATTTTCAATTGCTTTAGGAAATTTTTTACATTTTTCCTGTTGAAATGCAGGGGTATATATATATATTTTTCTTATCTTTGTCAGTTGACTACTATCGTCGACCAATCAAAGGGTTTTTTTTTTATTACTTTAGCCAAACCTTAAAGATTTTTTTATCTTTTGAAACCATAAAAATCATTTCGTACTTTAACCAAACCTCTGGGAGATAAAATGTAATTCACCCTTGAGTTTAAATAAACAACCTTTATATTAATTTTTTATAAACTCAATTAAAATTATTTTTAATATTTAAAATCACCAAAAATTAATATAGCAGACATTAACTCGTTCCTATGAGTGTAGTACATATTAGTTGGCTGCTAAATTGTCAATTAATTACTTTGAATCAATTTTTATTTTTTTATAACAATTTTAATTTAGAATAAATAATATTAAGTAAGTATGTAATATATATATATATATATATACACGAACCTCATAGGAGGTTCGAATGTCTAATGAAGTTGGGCACCCGGATCTATGAGGGTCATTTAGGAGTGTGCATCAAACAGGTATGAAATCTTAATAATATGTCATAACTGAGTCTCGAACTATAAATCTCTGATTAATTAATGAAAAATATTTATAAATTAAGTCCCGAACTTTAGATCACTGATTGATTAATGAGAAAAATTAAAAATTTTCAATAATTCACTATAGCTGGGTCTTGAATTATAAATTTCTCATCGATGTGTATATAAAAATTACTAATAAATGTTAAAATATATATATATATATATATATATATATATATATATAATTACTAATAAATCTTAGAATATTTTAGTGTAGCTGCTATGTATACTATTAATTAGTTAGATATTTTTAAAAATACTATGGCATAAATGGTTACTAATGGTCATTTATTTTAAAAAATATGACCATATTTGCGGGAAACGAAGGGACATGGTAAAAACGTAAAGGAAAACTCTTATCCTATAAAAGGTAGTTACACTCTCATAAATAAAAATATGTGACATAATATTCTAAATCTTAATTTATAGAATAATCTTCTTCATCTGACTTGAACATCGGATTAAACTTCCTTATCTATCATTCTAATTCATTCTCTTTGAGAATTCGTCCTCGTAGGACGGAATTCTTGCCACCCTCCTAACTGCCCATAATAGCATTGACATGCCAGTAAGTTATGATGTAGTGTATTATATATAGGAATGGAGTTAATTTGACTTATTAGTATGACACTGTTATTATGGATAGTTAGGAGGCTGGCAAGGATGAAGAATTCTCAAAGAGAATAAAATATTATAATATTAAAGCTAAAAGCTAAATAAATTTAAAAAATGAGAAAAAAAATAAATTACTTGCTCATATTAGCATTGTGACATAAATAATATATTATCCGATTAATAGTCAGATGCCTATTCTATCGATCGGGTGTTTATCCTTTTTTATATATTATTTAATTGTCTATAATTAGTAATCATCTATGATTTATTCATTTTGAATGAATACTAAAAAAAAATTTATTTTGAAATTTTTTATATCTAATACTGTAACTCAATCTTTAAATTTAAAAAAAATAAAATTGATTGATATGTTTAAAAAAACTATTGATGTCAGAGCGTAACATTTTATTTATATATATATATATATATTTGTTTATTTTTTTAAAGTTACTGACATAATTAAATTTCATTTTAGAATTTAGACATGAAATTATAATATTAGGCGCAAATTGATTAATAGTCAGATGCCTATTCTATCGATCGGGTGTTTATCCTTTTTTATATATTATTTAATTGTCTATAATTAGTAATCATCTATGATTTATTCATCTTTGAATGAATACTAAAAAAAAATTTATTTTGAAATTTTTTATATCTAATACTGTAACTCAATCTTTAAATTTAAAAAAAAAAATTGATTGATATGTTTAAAAAAACTATTGATGTCAGAGCGTAACATTTTATTTATATATATATATATATATATTTGTTTATTTTTTTAAAGTTACTGACATAATTAAATTTCATTTTAGAATTTAGACATGAAATTATAATATTAGGCGCAAATTAAAAATCAAAACTAAATTTTTTTGAGATAATCACCTTATGTGCGATGTAAGAAGTGAGGATAATAATAATACTGTGCATGACGTACGCGTCGGGCAGGATATCAACGTTTTTTTTTTTAATTTAAAATTTAAAATAATTAAAATATTTTTAAATATTTTATTTTTAGAGTTCATATATACCAATTGGGTCATAATTTATAAATTATTTTTTTAAAAAAAATTTACCTTTAGGTTCAGATTTTCCAATTGAGTTATAGTATTTAGGAAAAAGAAAAATAAAAAATATAATATATTTAAGTATTTATGGAGTATTGTAATATATTTAAGGAATATATTTACGGATTAGAGATTTATATATAAAAAAATATTAATTTTTAAAAATTTAAAATTGAAATAATAGATATCGTATATTATTATTTATTATTATTTTAAATGTTTAAATTAAAAAAATTAATTAAATTTTTTTTTAAGATTTTATTTTAGGGTTCATACAAGCATACTTGAGTTATAATTTTCAAGCTATTTATTTTTTAAAGATTTTACCTCTAGGGTTCATGCATCCTAATTGGGTTATAGTGTTTAGTAAAAAGAAAAATTAAAAATGAAATAAATTTAAATATTTATGGAATATTATAATATATTTAGGGGATATATTTATATATTAGGAATTTATATATAGAAATATTAATTTTTTTAATTCAAATTTAAAAAAAATCTGATTACGCGCGCGCACAGTCGCGTATATAAAAAAAATTTAGATATATATATACTTTTAATATCCTGCGCGTCCGCATAGTGCGCAGCTATGCGCGCAAGATATCATTGATTTTAGTTTTTTTTTTTATTTTTGAATTAAAAAAAATAATTAAAATATTTTTTAAAAATTTTATTTCTAGGGTTTAGACTTTGGGTTATAGTATCAAAGCTATTTTTTTTTTTTAGATTTTACCTCTACGGTTCAGGCTTTGGGTTATAGTATCAAAGCTATTTAGGGTTCAGGCTTTGAGTTATAGTATCGAAACTATTTTTTTTTTAGATTTTACCTCTAGGGTTCATGATTTGGGTTATAGTATCAAAGCTATTTTTTTTTAGATTTTACTTCTAGGGTTCAGGCTTTGGGTTATAGTATCAAAGTTATTTTTTTTTAGATTTTATCTCTAGGGTTCAGGCTTCCTAATTAGGTTATAGTGTTGGGTTTAAAAAAATAAAATAAAATTAATTTAAGTATTTATTGAGTATTGTAATATGTTGAGCGGATATATTAATGTATTAAAAATTTATATAAGGAAATATTAATTTTTTTAATTAATTTTTTAAATAAAAAAAAATAAAAAAAATAAAACTATTAATAGATCTCCTGCGAGATCAAAACTCTATATATGCATTAATTCTATATATTATAGTAAGTACTAACCTTTTAGCAGCTACTTCCTGACTGATAAAACAATGATATTTTAAAAAGTTATAATTTTGATAATTAAAGACACCCTTTTGATTTTATGAGATAAATTGAATCATAATTATTAATTCATATAATATCCCCATTGTATATAGACATAGTACTTTATATATATATAGACCCCGTGGGTCATCCGAGACGGTATGGGACGGGAGTTGCTGCAATGAGGCCATCGAGTCGAAACTCAGTGGTAGCGGGGGAATAAATCTCCTATCCCTGTATCCCATCCGGTCCGTCCCATGTTAGCTCGGGTGCTACGATTTACCTTCCTCACGATGGCCGTGGGTCCGGTCGGTGGTGGCCCTGGGGGCGAAGGCTTCACCTTTTTGCTGCAATAGTACTTTATATATAATATTTTTATAAAATTAAATTAAAAGTAATTTAATTCTATATATTATAGTAACTAACTTTTAGCGACTACTTCCTGACTGATATAACATTGATATTTTAAAAAGTTATAATTTTGATAATTAAAGACATCCTTTTGTATTTTATGATTTTATGAGTTAAATTGAAACATAATTATTAATTCATATAATATCTCCATTGCGATGGATAAATAGCTGCGTAGGCTTAACATTCCGAGTGCTGATCCTCTTGTTGTTTTTCCTTTAGTTTTTTCTTGGTCCGTTCTCTAGATTTCAGTTAGAATTTGGACATAATTGACTATGATTCTTTTTTAAATTTATATTTTTATTTAAATTGTAGTTTGAATCGAAATTGACGGCCAAAAGTCGCCTAGAGATTACTCCTGACTCGACACTCTACAGTCCGCTTGTCCGCCCGCCTGTCTATAGTTGACGGCCTTCAGATAATTTTCGACCGTCTATCCTGACTAAATTATAATACGAAGAAATATACAAATCGAGAAAAAAATTATAGTAATTACAGCCGAATTCAAGTTAAAATCCCATTACAATTACAGAACGGAAAAACGGTTCAGAAGATTGGAACTCTAACATTTTAACTCTATTGGTAAAAGGTGGACCCATCCAAATGGTTCTTTAAGGACGGCTCGTACATTTTAGAATGAGATAAATTACTAAGACGCGATTCAATTTACACCGGCAAAGCGGTAAGGTACACTCCAATCATGATTTTAGTTCATTTTTTATTTCTAAACGGCGTATATAATGTATTTTAGCTAGAACATTCATTCTACAGTTTGTTTTTCTCTCTAATTCGTCGATAAAGAAGCATGATAACTAATCAATTACTAATCCTATATATATATTTAATGTTACGTTGATGATAACGTGATGCGGGAGCATTCGGCAATACGATGAATTTATATTTTTTGATACGATTATATTCTCCTTTGAACTATGATGAGAAGAAAAATAAGGTTATTAACCTCCTTTTTAGATCTTGAAGAAGGGCGATTGAGGTTACCTACAAGGAAGATGGTTAACTTGTGGTCTTCTAACATAGTTACACTTTATTCGGAGTCCAGACGAGATAGAATAAGATAACTGGGTCATCAAAACTCCAGATTTGATCTTTTAACTTTTTTCTTTTATTTGTCTTAAATTTTTAGGATTCATTTTTTTTTTTCTGAAAGTTAGTTTGCACGACTAATTTAATGTAGAATCATAAAGACACTAGAGAGGCGATGAATAGCGTTCGTCGTTTTTTTTAAATCACGAGAATATGCAGTGGAAAAGGGAAAGAAAATAAAACAAGCGCTAACACAAGTAGTTTTACTTGATTTGGAGGTTTCAACGACTCCTACTATAAGACCTACACTCACTGAGTGCTTTCGTTGGGCAATCACTATAATTATGAATGATAAATACAGAAATTAGGTACAAAATGTAGAAAATAAAAGTATATTGACAATACAAAAATAGAAGACTCGAGCGTAGCTTGTCGGAACAGCTTTTTGGTATCCCAGAGATCTTTTCAGAGCAGCGCGTGAGTATGAAAGTCGTAGGAATTGGTGTTTTGAAGCAGCTTATATAGGTTGTTTTAGGAACCTGGAGCTCCTCTCCGGGCACCTAGAGTGTGCTGACGTGACTACACCTTGTTGAAAGTTTATCCGTAAATTTTTTCCACCTTCGGGCGTCCGGACCCGTCTGAGCGCCTGGATCATGACGTGTGTCGGCCAAACAGTGATAGCCACCTCAGCTAGTCACCTCCTATCACACCCACCTTATCTGAGCGTCTGGAGCAACTCCAGTGCCCAAAGGTTCGGGCGTTTGGACAAGGTCCGGGCGCTTGGATAAGGTCCAGGCGCCTGGACAACCTTCTTCCAGCCTTTTCCCTGCATCAAAGTGTTAGTAAAAATACCCTGTAACACAGAGTTAGGACAGTATAAAATAAACAGAATGATTATTAATTAGATCATGTTTTTCCAATATCAGGATTTAGTCATGGTCTAAACTTAGACTTCTAAAATGACTCTAAGTTGGACCAACGCCTATAGCCCCTAATTGGAACTCACCCTCACTAGTACTATCTCCTCCAGTACTTACCTCACTTATTATTGCAGACTTACTTAACTCTTTAATCCACTAGGTCTTCCTGCCAGATGCCCCATCTGGACTTCAACCAGTTGTCAGGTTCCACAAACCCAATTGGACTTCTTACCAAATATCATGTCACTCCTTGACCTATTTGAACTTCGTGCTAGTTATCAAATCCTCCAGACCTAACTGGAATTCAACCTAGCGTCAGGTCCCTATCTTTCAGTCCTGCATACTTAGTAAAAAGGTTAGACAAATAACACATCTAACTTTAACCTATTTGTCATACATCAAAACCTGATTATTAGTACAACCTGCACCAACATTTATGTCCTTCAATACAGCTATGTTCCCCTTCGAGCTATGACAACGAGAAGAAAACGAGGCTACCAACCTCCTTTTTGGGTTATGGAGAAGGACAATCGACATTACTTACAAGGAAAATAATTAGCTCGTGGTCTCTTGATATAATTGCACTATATTCGAAATCCAGACGAGATGGAATCGGTTAACTGAGTCATCAAAACTCTAGATTTGCTCTTTTAACTTTTTCTTTTATTTGTTTTAAAATTTTAAGATTAATTTTCTTTTCTAAACGTTAGTTTAGGTTTTATATCCTTTTTAGCATTAATTTTCCTTTACTTTTTCTTTTTTTGTTATGACTTTTTCTTATTCTTAGACTATTTATAGATGAGTTAGGGTTCTTGTAAAAAGATGTTGATGTGATGTTGAGTTTGATTTTGATTTGAATAAATAAATTATTTCCATTTAAACCTAGAGGTAACTCCTCTTTGTTTATAAATTATTTCCTATGTCTTTCTCTGCAAATCTCTAATTCGAACGTCGCGTTCGAAGTTTCTTCCCTTGTGTTAGTTGGTATTAGAGCCTTAAATCCCTAGATGATCATCATGGTCATGATCATGGTCATGAAAGACAGGTTCCGATTGAAGAAGTCTCACCCTAGGATCAAAGCATACCCTATGAGCTCATCGAAGATCTACAGAGACAAGTCACAGAGTTATCCAAGTGTCTAGCGACGTAAGATCTTAAAGATCATGAGGTACGTGGTCGAGATCATAACAGACATGTTTCGACTAAGTCTCACACTGTGATCGTAGTGCTCGAGATTTTAAAGGTCGTAAGTTATTTTATTTTTATTTGAATAAAATTTTTCTTAAGAAAGATATGGACGACAAGATTGAAATTGTCGGTGATCCAATTTACAACGACGATGAGACCGAGTCAACTAGCGAGCCAATATATGTCGAGCACTTAAGAACTTTTGATCTTGAACACACTACCATGAACTCGAGTTCTTTTCAACCTGGGACGTCTAATGCAAGAGTGTCACGAACCGGGGGAGCCCATGCCAGAAGAAATTTCGGCAGCATCTCACCTGTACGAGTGACAATCTGGAACTTACTACAATGCCCT
Organism: Zingiber officinale; assembly: GCF_018446385.1. Classification (NCBI taxonomy): domain Eukaryota; kingdom Viridiplantae; phylum Streptophyta; class Magnoliopsida; order Zingiberales; family Zingiberaceae; genus Zingiber; species Zingiber officinale. The sequence continues at coordinate 10,060,527 of NC_056003.1, forward strand.
CAGGGCCACATATACCTCGGCCAATGCAGCCGGAACAATAACAATAAATAATAATACAAACACCCACGCATTTTAATAGTAAAACTAATCTAAAGCAATAATAAGGAGAAACCATCTCAAAAATCCTACTCAACTACACCCATAAAGTCCAAATCACAATATCCTACTCAACTACACTCATAAAACACAAATTACAATGAACTCACCTCTTCTACTATCCATGCAGGCATGTAGCAAAAAAACATCCAAATAAAACTCATCGACAATAAAGATAACACAATATCCATATGTCAGAAATCAGAACAAATCTAGATAGTAATAAGAAAGCCAAAAGATAAAACACACATCGTCGCGATCTGTAGGGGACTAGCGACTGGAACTCCTCGGACAACCTCAACCTGAAAATAGTAAATATCCTTGGGGTGAGTCAACTCCTCACTGGGTAACTACTGATATGCATAATAAAGAAAATAACAAATAATACGAATCATGCGTACAGTCTCCTGATATAAGAAGGATAAATACAAACTGAAATAAATAGGAGAACAACTGTACTGTGTATGGATAATAACCCGAGAGGTATAGAAATCCTATATGCATGTCAAATAAATGCATTCATCCAATATGCAGCATATAAGTGCAACAAACACAAGCAATAAATGCATCAATGCGTATGATGCCAATGACATATCCTAGTCACCCCTACTGCCAGTCAATCGTCTCACACACGATGGTGAGACCGAGTGGGTAGGGCTGTGACAACCGTGCACTCTGCCATCACTACTCTTGATGAGTGACCGAGTGAACGGGATGCTGTCGGAGTACACCTATCCTCCTACCACAAATCATAAGTAGGGGAGCGCAATGCTCTCATCTCCCTATGCAAGTCCAGAGGAGGGATCCCTGCCGGCTGCCACGCTGCATCACACTACCCACGAGTGGACCAACGGAGCCAAACAGAGCAAAACTGTCTGTCGGCTACCACGCTGCGTCTCCAGACCAGTGGAGCCTAACAGAGCAGAACTGTCTGCCGGCTACCACGCCGAGTCACCGGACCAGCGGAGCCTAACAGCAGAACTGCCACACACCCTACCTGACATACCATTAACCCATAAGTGGTGGTGTGTGCAGATTTATGTAACTGGCGATGTACTCAACAATAATGGAGCCGACTATCGCACAACATGCAATCATGTGAGATGGTGCATGATACTAAGCATGGGAATATCCCGAACTTATCTATCTCTACAAAATGTGTACCATAGGACAAATAAATCCAATCAATAGTCTAGGTATACAGATCAGATAAGGTATAAAAACCTAGGTCTTGAATATAATAGAGCATGGTTATGTCACTACCCTTATAAGCATATATAATCAGGTGGGTACTAATATGAAATACATAACAAGTAAATAAAACAAGCATGTAATAGGTATCGGGTAGTGAGCAACCGATGCAGATAAGAAGCATCATCATTACTATTTATTAAAAACACTACTATGCATATCAAATGACATATATAAAAGATAAGTCAAGGTACCCGCCTCCAATATAGATCGAGCTAATCAACCTCTATGTCGAAATGCTCGTCCTGAATCAAAGTCCTGCGATAAATCGTACATGTAGTGCTTTATTTAGCTAAATTCAAATGAATTAAGTAGCTAAATAAAATGCTCAAACCTAATTAGGGAAAACCCTAATCAACATGATCATTCACCCTACCAAAATTAACACTCATTGCTAACATAACTAGCAACCACCTACAAAATATTTTCAAATCCTTATGCCTTACCTCAAATCACAACCCTATTTTAGAATAAGAAGCTGCTGGATGGAAGTGGCTGTAATATTAGGGTTGTTCGCCGCTGGAAGGCGGTCGCCGGACCCAAGAACAACCCACAACACAAGACTACCCTGCTGGAATCCTTTCCTCACAACCGTGATCACTGATCCACTGCCAAAAGATGGTTGTTGCCCGGATCCAGTGGTTGCAGCAAGGTGGGATTGCTCATCTACAACACAAATATCCTAAAAACGCAAACAACACATTAACCTTTGAGCATAAGACTTGATCTTAATCCACCACTTCTAAACCATACAACTTACCCTTGTATTTCTCTGATTCCCTCGCTGGAACAGTGCTGTTTGGCCAGGATTCAGGCCGAAACCTCAAATGTTGCTGTGGTGGTGTTGTGGTGGTGAACTAGGGCATAGCGTGGAGGCGGCCGACGCACAGGGCGGAAGCAAGGCAGCAATCACTCTAGATCAGAGGCACGAGGAGGAAGGGAAGAGGTGGAAATCGGCGACTCCCCCCTCACTGCGACGGTTAGGGCAAAGAAGATTAGCCGGCGGCCAACGCTCGGGAGAAGATAGGAGTCGGCGTCTACGTCGGCAAGAGGAGAGGTGGCTCTCGTCACCGGCGGCAGAGGGGGTGAGGGCGTGCGCGCGAGGGAGATGAGGAGAGGATTGGGTTTGGGAGAGGATAAAGAGATCGGGAGAGAAGTAGTAGGAGGAGAACGATTTTGGGGAGAAGGAAACCGTCGGGTGAGGGCTCAGCACACGGGGAAGGAAACGAAGGAGAGAAAAGAAAATTAAAAAAAAATATTTAAAGGAAAAACAAACATTTCCTCATTAAAATGGGGTAGCCTAAACAGGCTTTCCCGGGCCCAGTTTTTATCCCTGTAAACTCGTCATACGAGCTCAGAAAAATTCTCAGGAAATTTCTAAAAATTCCAGAAAATTCCGTTATGGTGATTCGCCAATTTCCGGTATTTTACAAAGGGCATCCAATAGCATGACCAATTTATGTCTTTTGATATGACTATCTTCCCCTTTGAGCTATGACGAGAAGAAAATAAGGATATCAACCTCCCTTTTGGGTCTTGAAGAAGGATGATTGGGGCTACTTACAAGGAAGATTATTAGCTCATGGTCTCTTAACATGGTTGCACTCTATTCAGAGTCTAAATGAGACAAAATCGACTAACTGGGTCGTCAAAACTGTAGATTTAGTCTTTTAACTTTTCTTTTATTTGTTTTAAATTTTTAGGATTAATTTTCTTTTCTAAAAGTTAGTTAAGATTTTATTTTTTTAGGATGAGTTTTCTTTTACTTTTTATTTTTTTCTATTGTGATTTTTTCTTATTTCTTAGGCTATTTAAAGAAGGGTTAGGGCTCTTGTAAAAATATGTTGAGTTTGGTTTTGATTTGAATAAATAAATTATTTTGTTTAAACCTAGAGATGACTCCTCTTTGTTTACGAGTTATTTCCTATGTCTTTCTCTGCAGACCTCTAATTCAAACATTGTACCCCGAGTTTCTTCCCTTGCGACAGTTGGTATCAGAGTCTTAGATCCATGGATGATTATCGTTGTCATGACAGTAATAGTGAAAGATAGGTTCCGGCTGAGGAAATCTCACACCAGGATCGAAGTGTACCCTACGAGCTCATCGAAGATTTATAGAGACAAGTCACAGAGTTATCCCAGTGTCTAAAGGCGCAAGATCTTGAAGATTGTGAGGTACATAGTCGAGATCATGACAGACAGGTTTCGACTGAGGAAGTCTTATACTATGATCGTAGTGCCCGAGATCTTAAAGGTCGTAAGTTATTTTGATATTGAATTAATTGGTTTCGCTTAGACCATGTTACGTCTACATCTTTTTTTCTTTGCACTCTTGATTTTATAATAGGTTTAAACCTAATTTTGACTATTCCTTTTTTTGTGTTACTTCTCTCTTATTTTCTTGTTAATCCCTCTGCAACTTCACACCTCGGAATGATATACATATTCTGCTCGGCGTCAATTGGTATCATTTGAAGTCTCATTTTATTTTAATAAAATTTTTCTTGAGAAAGATATGGATGACAAGATCAAAATTGTTGATGATCCAATTTGCAACAAAGATGAAACTGAGTCAGCTAGCGAGCAAGTATATTTTGAGCACTTGAGGACTTTTGATCTTGAACACACTACCATGAACTCGAGGACAAATTCTTTTCAACCTGATGCGTCTGATGTAGGAGCATCCATCAACATGACCAACTTATGTCCTCCGATATGACTATGTTCCCCTTCAAGTTATAATGAGAAGGAAACAAGGCTACCAACCTCCCTTTTGAGCCTTGAAGAAGGATGATCGAGGCTACTTACAAGGAAGATGATTAGCTCGTGGTCTCTTGACATGGTTGCACTCTATTCGGAGTCTAGACGAAATAGAATCAACTAACTAGGTCATTAAAACTTTATATTTGGTCCTTTATTTTTTTTTATTTTAAATTTTTAGAATTAATTTTCTTTTCTAAAAGTTAGTTTAGATTTTATCTCCTTTTTTAGCATTAGTTTTCTTTTACTTTTTTTTTTCTTACGATTTTTTTTATTTCTTAAGCTATTTAAAAATGAGTCAGGGCTCTTGTAAAAACATGTTGGTGTCAAGTTTGGTTTTGATTTGAATAAAAAATTTAATTTTGTTTAAACCTAGAGATGACTCCTCTTTATTTATGAATTATCTTCCTATGTCTTTCTCTGCAAACCTCTAATTCGAACGTCAAAATTTCTTCCCTTGCGTTAGTTGGTATCAGAGCCTTAGTTACATAGATGATCATCGTGTCATGGTCATGATCGTGAAGACAGGTTCTAGCTGAGGAAGTCTCATATCAAAATCTAAGAGAGTCACAAAATTATCCCAGCGTTTAGTAGTGCAAGATCTTGAGGTACGTGGTCAGGATCATGACAGACAGGTTCTGATTGAGGAAGTCTCACATTGTAATTAGGGCAATATTTTTAGAGCTGTCAGATGGGCCAACCCGTGGCAAAGTGGGTCGGCCCGTGGCGGGCCAACCATTTGGCGAGGCGGGATGGGTCGACCCGTCAACTTAGCGGGTTCGGGAATTTCTAACCCAACCCAATCCAAGGCGGATTGCGCGGGCCAACCCGTGAGCCCATCAAATTTTATTAAATTTTTTTTTAAAAAAATTCATATCTTTAACGTTTTACTTCAGAAAGGTTTCATCAATCAAATGTATCTATAAACATGTATTTTAAATATAAATGAACACAAATGAGTACTTATGTGGGATAAAAGTACTATTTTTATTTTAAAATTATAATAAAGAAAGATAATAAATTGACATAAAACTTAGCTTACATGTGTTTCTCAACCTGCGGGTCAACCCAAGCCCGTCGTGGGCCGACCTGTGTGGGTCGCGGGCCTAGGCATGTCGGCCCGTGGTGGGCTTGGGTTGATAAAATTTCAACCCAACCCGCTTAAATTGTTTGGCGGGGTGAGCCAACCCGATGAGCCTAACCCAAATTGATGGCTCTAATTATTTTCTCCCATCTTTATTTGATATCATGCTTCACTTAATAGTCCATCTTGTTCGAGAAGTTTGATTATGTGGAGCTGTTTACTTCAGAAGGATGTATCTGTTTGAAAGATGCATGAAGGTGTTTAAGAGTTATGTAGGTAGTCAAAAACATCCTGAAGGATGCATTGTTCAAAGATATTTAGCAGAAGAAGAAATTGAGTTTTGTTTGGAATACCTTAATGACGTTGATCCTATTGGGGTTCCTCAATCAATTCGAGACCCAAAAGCAAATGTTTATGGCTTCCAAGCATGCAACACACCAATTATAGTGCAACAAGTTGATCTGCAACAAGCAAAGTTGACTATGCAAGAAAATATGGAACTAGTATATCACCCTATATAATATAAGTGTATTGTATTATTTATAATTCTACATATGTAATAGAGATTATCTACTATCTCATACAAATTTATATATTAATAGTTGTATAGTGAACATAAAACTTGATAGATCGATTAAGTGCGATAGAGGGGGGGGGGGGGGGGGGGAATATCACGCTCTTTTAAAAACTTTTCTTTTCGCATTTCAAAACAATTCGAGTAAGCAGCGGAAAATATAAAGAGACAAGTTTGTTTACTTCGTTCAGAGCCTAGCTCGACTTCTACTCGAAGGCTCGCAGTCCTTGACTGCACCGATGAGCAATCCACTAAGATTTTTCTTCCCAAAAACCTCAGAAAGAAGTAATGCGTACAAAATACAATAATATAAGATAGTAACAAGCCTAGTATCTTATACGAGTTTAAGTGCAATACAAAAGTAAAGTATACCGACAGTATGTGAAAGTTGAAGCTCGGTCGACACTTGTTTGCATGTAGAAGAGTTGTAGAGTAGTAGCACGAACAATAGCAGCTAGCACAGAGATTGACTTCGAACCCGAACAGTGTTATTTAACCCTGGACCTCGAGCTCTCTTTCATAAGAACCATCGACGTTCGGTCGACCGATCCCTGGATTCGGTCGACCGAACCTGCTCCATTCCTTCTGTGCTGAGATTCGCTTAGATCTTATCTTCGAGCATTAATTGATCTTTAATGGTTCGGTCGATCGATAACCTTGTTCGATCGACCGAACGATGGACTTTCTTTCTCGCCGAGATTCGCACTTAATGCTCCATTAATGCTTTTACTGTTCGGTCGATCGAACCTCATTTTCGGTCGACCGATCATGCTGTGATACCATATTTGCGAGCCTGATCTGTTTTGCCATTTTGCCTGTTCGGTCAACCGAACCTTTGTTCGATCGACTGATAAAATACCTTTTTCGGTCGACTGAACCTCCTTTTTAGTCGAGCCCTTGGCCAAATGAAGCTTTCTGAGTGCTGGTCGTGTGGCCGCTGACAGAGCCTGATTTTGAGTTCTGAGTCAAAAGTTATGACCATTTGAAGTTCAAGGGGTCATATGATTCTGCAACACAAAGTTAGTTCGATATAATAATAATATTCCTGCAAAACAAAGTTAGCACAGTTATAATACATGAGTAGTAATATGCATGAGTATAACAGTTAGGACTGTCTTGATCTCAATTTGGAAACCTTCCCGATTTCTTCAGTTGAATCAGCGACCTTAGGTTGTTCCCTTCAGGAACCCGACCTCATTGTCGCTCCTCCAGTTATTTACTTTAACCTACCTGCCAAACGTTGGGTCTTCCAAACCTGTTTCGACTTTACTGTCTGGTCATGACTAGGACTTTCTCGATTGAGTAAATAGCCTGACACTTAGCCAAATCATCAGATCATAGCAAGACTTAACTTGAACCTTTGACAACATCAAAACTCAGGTTTAATTCTGGTGCACCTTACACCAACAAAACTTTCTTGAAATCAATGTTTCCCAAAAAAGAGAAAGATGAAAGGTGGATACAAGATGCTCACAACAAGAGGTTTATTGACTGGTTTCATGCAGCAAAAGTGGATATTAGATTCATCAATTTATTAGTGTCATTCGCGGTGAACAATTTGTAACTACTATTTTTAATCACCATATTCAATTTGAATACATGTCAGGTGGCTGCTAAAATTGACAGTTGCAATTACGGAATGACATCAACATTAACATGGTTGACCCATGTACCATGTGTACAAATCCTTAAGTATAATAGTTATGTAATAAATAACAATTTATACCAAACAAAGGTGCGGGATGATGACAAAGTTTGCCAAAACAGTGGGGTTTCTTTAGTTGCCAACACCATGCTTGTCTGTAGTTCTAAAGATAAGAATCTCTTGCTAGCTGAAGTGTCTTTCTATGGAGTGATTGAAGAAATATGAGAATTAGACTATCATCAAATTCACATTCCTTTTTTCAAGTGCGCGTCGGTTGCAAATGACAAAAGAATAATCAACAATGATGAATGTGGCTTCACTTTGGTCAATTTGAACAAATGAGAACACAAGAATGATGAATTTGTGCTTGTAAGTCAAGTCAACCAAGTCTTTTATATTGATGACCCATTAAAAAAGGGGTGATCAATTGTGCTCCCAGATCCAAATAGATATTATGAGGGAGGTGATGATTATTGGAGCAGTGTTCTTGACTCTCAACCAATTGTTGATGTTGATCATCATTGCATTCCTGCTCATGAAAAATACTTTAGATCAGAAGTTGAGGGTGCCTGGGTCACAAAAAAGAAAAAAAAAATAATGTTTTGCATTTTTTATGTCATGTTTATGTTATGAACAAGAAAGGATGTTTTATGCACTTTAAAAAATTATGTTATGCAAATTTATGTCATGTCTATACTTGTGTTGTTATTTATTTATGTTTGTGTTATTGTAATTACATATGTTATGTTTATGTTACTGCTATTGTAAATATTTATGTTATTGTAGAAATTTTAACCTTAGTTTCATTTATGTTCTTATACAAATAATACTCAATGGATCATAAAAAATAGGGAGTAGTAGTTGAGGAGACACATGAATGTTGGTTGCTACTCGGAAAACCTATAGGTTTCACTATACAAAAATTTTGTACAAAGGTCTGAACCTTTTCCTAGCTACCATGTGTTCTTTTAAATTAAATTTTGGATCGCCTGCGGAACTTAACACGTTTGATCCAAAACTTAATCTATTTGTTCTTTTAGGTTTTGACTTGGATCTCCTGCGGAACTTAACACGTTCAACCCAAGTCTCCTTAAGTTATTAATTCCATTAAATATTAATTTCCATAAAAGGTTCCCAGTACTGACGTGGCGAGGCACATGGCCTTCTTGGATATGGGAGCAACCACCACCGACTAGACAAAACCTTTAATAGAAAGCTAATATTTAATTTCCTAAAATAACTTTAGGTTAACCAAAGAGAACAATCAAATCACAAGGAAAAGAAAGAAACAAAAGAACACAACATCGAAAAACATATTCGAAATACTAGAACGTAAGCCTCTTGTATTTGGTATTATTTCCATAAATAACTAGCATGATGCGGAAAGAAAAATTACTAGTTATACCTTGTAGAAAAAACCTCTTGATCTTCTACCGTATTCCTCTTCTAACCTCGAACGTTGTGTGGGCAACGAACTTCCGAGATGAGAAACCACCAACCACCTTCTTCTCCTCCAAGCAAGGTTCGGCCACAAAGGAAAACTTCACCAAGGAGGAAAAACAAAATACTAACCAAGCTCCAAGAGATGCTAGCTTTCTCTCCTTCTTCTTCTTCTTCTTCTCCAAGTAGTATCCGGCCACCACAAGAGCTCCAAGGGGGAGAGAGAGGTTCGGCCACCACAAGAGGAAGAGAGGGAGAGGTTGGCCGGCCACACCAAGGAACAAAAGAGGGAGAGAAATAATAGATGTTGTTGTCATCATGAAGGCACCCTCACCCCTTCTTTTATATTCCTTGGCCTAGGCAAATTAGGAAATTTAATTACAATAAAATTTCCTTAATTTTCATTGACATGAATTAATTGAGAAAAATAAAATAAAATTTCCCAATCAACTTATGATGGTCGGCCACAATCAAAAGAGCAAATTAGGAGAGTTTCAATCAACAAATTAAAACTTCCTAATTTGTTTCCGGAAATTTTAAAAAATAAAATTTCTCTTTAAAATCTCTTCATGGTTGATAAAAGGAAATTTCTATAATTTTAATTTTATCAACATGTGAATAATTTTTAAAGAGAAAATAAAACATCTCTCTAATCTACAAATAAGGAAAGAGATCTAATCTCTTTCTTTAATCTTTTGTAGATCTTTTACAAGAGAGATATTTTAATTTTAATTCTCTTTAAATTATATCTTCCACATAATAATAAAAATTAAAATTAAATTTCTTTTTAAATTTAATTTGGTCGGCTCTACTAGCTTGGGTTCAAGCTAGGGCCGGCCACCCAATATTATACCTAGGCCGGCCCTAGCTTGGTTCCCAAGCTAGCTTGGCCGGCCCCTATTGGGTAGGTGTAGAAGGTGGGTATAGGTGGGTATAGAACTCTATAAATAAGAGGCTACGATAGGGACCGAGAGGAGGAATTGGTTTTGGTCTTCCGATAAAATTAAGCATCCCATGTTCGCCCCGAACACACAACTTAATTTTATCAATGATAATTCATTCCACTAGAGAACTATCATTGAACTACCGCACCAATCCCAAATTACATTTTTGGGCTCCTTCTTATTATGAGTGTGTTAGTCTCCCTGTGTTTAAGATATCGAATGTCCACTAATTAAGTGAGTTACTGACAACTCATTTAATTAATATCTAAGTCCAAGAGTAGTACCACTCAACCTTATCGTCATGTCGGACTAAGTCCACCTGCAGGGTTTAACATGACAATCCTTATGAGCTCCTCTTGAGGACATTATCAACCTAGTATCTCTAGGACACAGTTTCTTTCTATAATCAACAACACACACTATAAGTGATACCATTTCTCAACTTATCGGGTTTATTGATTCATCGAACTAAATCTCACCCATTGATAAATTAAAAAAATAAATATCAAATATATGTGCTTGTTATTATATTAGGATTAAGAGCACACACTTCCATAATAACTGAGGTCTTTGTTCCTTTATAAAGTCAGTATAAAAGAAACGACCTCAAATGGTCCTACTCAATACACTCTGAGTGTACTAGTGTAATTACATAGTCAAGATAAACTAATACCTAATTACACTACGACCTTCTAATGGTTTGTTCCTTTCCATTCTGGTCGTGAGCTACTGTTTATAATTTATAAGGTACTGATAACATCATCTTCTGTATGTGACACCACATACTATGTTATCTACAATATAAATTAAATGAACAACTACAAACAAATGTAGACAATTTGACCAAATGTGATTCTTTATTCATAATGAATGTTTACAAAGCTTAGGCTTTCAGTATACACTCCAACAATCTCCCACTTATACTAATGACTAAGCTGCCATATCTTCTACCATACATCTGATTCTCATTCCCTCCACATGCCGCTTCCACCGGACGGGCTTTAGTGAAAGGATCTGCCAGGTTATCCGCTGATGCAATCTTGGCGATGACAACTTCTCCTCGCTTCACGATATCTCGTATCAGGTGGTACTTGCGCTCTATATGTTTACTTGCCTTATGAGCTCGTGGTTCCTTCGAGTTTGCAACTGCACCGCTATTATCACAATAAATTGTGATGATTTTGGGCAAACCAGGAATCACATCTAAGTCCATTAGAAAGTTCCTGAGCCATACTGCTTCTTTAGCTGCCTCAGAGGCTGCTACATACTCAGCTTCCATGGTTGAGTCCGAAACGCATTTCTGCTTAACACTCCTCCATGAAATGGCTCCACCTCCTAAAGTAAACACATAGCCTGATGTAGACTTACTGTTATCCCTATCTGATTGGAAATCAAAATCAATGTAACCCACAGGGAGCGGATCGTCTGCCTTGTAAACTAGCATATAATCTCTAGTCCTTCTCGGGTATTTTAATATATGCTTTACCGCAGTCCAATGTCCTTGTCCAGGTTACTCGATATCTGCTGACCATGCCCACAGTAAAACGGATATCGGTCTCGTACATAACATTGCATACATTAGGCTTCCTACAGCCGAAGCATAAGGAACTGCTTTCATGTCCTCTATCTCTTTTGATGTCTTTGGAGACATCTCTTTAGATAGAGCTACTCCATGTCTAAAAGGTAAGAAACCTTTCTTGGAATCCTGCATGCTAAAACGAGCAAGGATTGTATCTATATATGAAGCTTGGGATAGACACAACATTCTTTTCTTACGATCCCTTATAACTTTGATCCCAAGAATGTGTGCACATTCTCCTAAGTCCTTCATATCAAATTGTTTGGACAACCATACCCTTATGTCTGATAATACCTTGACATTGTTGCCAATTAACAAAATATCATCTACGTATAGTACAAGAAATACCACCACGTTTCCGTTACACTTCTTATATACACAAGACTCATCCGGACTTTGAATAAATCCATATGACTGGATTACTTCATTAAACCGGATGTTCCAAGACAAGCTTGCTTCAGTCCATAAATGGACCGATTGAGCTTGCACACTAGATGCTCTTTGCCTTTTTCAATGAACCCTTCTGGTTGCTTCATATGGATGTTCTCTTCAAGACTTCCATTAAGGAAAGTTGTCTTGACATCCATTTGCCAAATCTCATAATCCATATGAGCGAGAATGGATAAGAGTATCCGGATAGACTTAAGCATGGCTACCGGTGAAAAGGTCTCCTCATAATCGATTCCCTCTTTTGAGTGTACCCTTTTGCAACAAGCCTAGCTTGAAGGTTTCTACCTTCCCGTCATCCCTCTTTTCCTTTTGTAGATCCACTTGCATCCAACGGCTTTTACACCATCGGTGGTTCTACAAGCTCCCAAACCTTATTAGAGTACATGGACTCTATTTCGAATTCATTGCCTTTTGCCAAGATGCGATCTATATCTTGGAGTGCTTCATTATATGATCGGGATCAGGTTCATGTTTACCCGGATCAAGTCCAAGACTCTCCCAAAACATGAATCTTTCAGTGCCTCACAACCCTCCCACTACGACGAGGCCTTGCTGTCCGTGGTTGTGTATCATGTGTGACACGTGTTGCGGTCTCTTGTGGTACTTCATCTTGCATTGTTATGAAGTAGACATGTCCTCTCTAAGTTCTTCTAAAACAACTTTACTCTCGGGCTTGTGATCCATTATATAGTCTTCTTCTAAAAGCGGGCATTGGTGCTAACAATGACCTTCGGTCTTTAGGACTATAAAATAAACCACCTTTCGTTCCTTTGGGATATCCTACAAACATGCGAACTTCTGACGAGATTCTAACTTATCGAGATCTGGTTTCAGACATGTCTGGACTACCCCAAATCCGAATATGTCTTAGACCGGGTTTTCGCCCATTCCACAATTCTATGGGAGTAGAAGAAACTGATTTAGAAGGTACTAAGTTTAGAACGTATACTTGCTGTTTCAGAGCATATCCCCAAAACGAATTTGGTAATTCGAATAACTCATCATCGATCTAACCATCTCCATAAGAGTCTTATTCCTTCGCTCACACCATTCGTTGGGGTGTTCCAGGTGCGCACAATTGGGATTGAATCCGACCTCCGATAAGTAATTCCTAAACTCTCCTAAGAGGTATTCGCCACCACGATCGATCGTAGTGTCTTGATACTTTTACCTAATCGTTTCTCCACATCGTCTTGTATTCTTTGAACTTGTCAAAGCACTCGGACTTCGGCGCATTAGGTAAATGTATTCATATCTTGAATAATCGTCTATGAAAGAGACAAAATATTCAAAACCTCCTCTTGCCTGGACAGACATAGGACCACACAAATCAGAGTGAACCAACTCTAACACTTCTTTGGCTCTATACCCCTTGGCCTTGAACGGCCTCTTGGTCATTTTACCTTCTAAGCAAGATTCACAAGTTGGAAAATTTTCCAACTCTAATGAACTCAAAAGTCCATCGGCTATAAGCCTCTGAATCCTACTTAAATTAATATGACCAAGTCTTAGATGCCAAAGATATGCTTGGTTCATTTCTGAAGGTTCTTTTCTCTTATTAGATTTAGAAGATGAGTTATAAATTTCCATGTTTTGCTTTGTGGAAGAAATTGGATTTAAAATATACAAATTGCCAACTAATGCACCAGAACAGATAATCACTTTATTTCTTTTAATAACTACATCGTTACTGAAAGAAACTGAATATCCATCTATAAACAGTTTAGAAACTGAAATTAAATTCTTTCTAAAACTGGGTACATAAAGACAATTTCTTAAAACCAAATTTCTATTTCTACTAAAAGACAAGTAGACGTCTCCCACTGCAACAGCTGCCACCTTAGTAGCATTGCCCATGTAGACGGTAATCTCCCCTTCAGATAGTCGTCGGGTTTCCTGGAACCCCTGCAAGGAATTGCAGACATGATCAGTGGCTCCTGTATCTACACACCAGGTGCTGGTAGATAACACCGCTAAACATGTTTCAACAACCAGAGCATGAGATATACCTTTGTTTTGGTTCCTACGAGGATAGTCCGCCTTCCAATGTCCTGCCTGCTTGCAGATGAAGCACTTGCCCTTCGACTTCTTCACTCCAGCTTTAAATCCCGTACTCTGAGATTTATTCACTTTCTTTGCTGAACCGACTTGTTTCTTCTTCTTCTTTCCTTTCGGTTTAGAAGTAGAACCATTTTCAACATAATGAATTTGAGCATTCGAAATAACCCTTCTGCTGCTTGAAGTTCTGTCAGTGGTTCCCCTAATGAATAAATCCTTTTATTCATATTATAGTTCAGTGAACCGCTCAAAACTTCTAGGTAGCGTTGGAGGATCATATCGATCCGGGTTTCCCATCAATTTCTCCTCCAAGGATCAGATTTCGTTCGGATAAGCCATCATCTTTAGGATATGATCCTACAGAGTACCCTCTTGCATGGTGGTCATTATCTTTCTCATGGCTTCTTGCCTAGAAGCCCTATCCCGATGACCAAAGAGTTCCTTGAGATTGTTCATGATATCATAGGTCGTTGGTAAATCTTGATGCTGATGTTGCAATACATTTGACATTGAAGCAAAATTGTAACACCGCGCCATCTCATCCGCTTTTACCCATTTCCTATGATATTCAATCTCCTCTTGGGTAGATTCACCAGTAGGTGCATCAGGGCATTGCTCAATCAGACAAATTTATAGCTCAGCAGTAAGAACAATGTCCGGGTTTCTTTTCCAATCTATGTAATTTGGTCATAAGTCTATTCTTTTGAAGTATGATGGACAGTGGGTTGAAAGACATCCTAAGAATCACAAATAACTTTTGGTCGAACTCTAAATTTAGAATAATATTGATTCCTCAAACAATACTATTTTAAATTAACCAACACCTTAAAACACCGTGAATTTTGTATGCCACGTTAGTGTGGACGTATACAAATTCAACATTTGTAAAAGGAGGTTTTATCCCATTAATTTTATTATCTTGTCAACCTAACTTTTGACAAATAAAATTAATAGTTGGTATTATTTGGTCACACAAATAATAATAGTGACTCCGTTGGGAGGATACTATTAGATGTGTCTAAGTGTATACCATTACTTGACACTAAGTCCATTAATAAGATTATGCCCTTCCGTTGGGAAGATCACACGCCTAATTAATTTCCTATAGTCATCCAAAATGAAAGTCTTCTAGTGATCCACAAACAAGCTCATCCGCATGGAGGAAGGCACTCGAGCCAACGCAAGCTTGTTTACATCACTTACAAACCAAGAATGGAGACCATGGGATTTATTTAAAATCCTCTCCCACTTAGTTATTTATAAATGAGGAATTTTAACTATGCTAGCCTACTAAACTTGTAAACTAACATGCACACACAGCACAATATAAAAGCAATAAATAGAAAATTTAATTTTCAACTATTATGGCTTTTATCTCTAATTGTTCTCCGTGTGTTGTCATCCCAAGCTGCTGCCATATTTGGCCACCGCCTCCGGGTCTAGCTGTCGCATCCATCTTGCTCCTAGTTCCGCTTGGTCCTTAGAAGGTTCCACGCTTTGCAAGATTCGATCCATGACATAAATAGAATTTTATATTTTGATCCTATATTCCATAAAAGGAATGTACATGTATCTAGATCAAAATAAAATCCTAATAAAACTAAATACAGCTGTATTTTAATACAATCATGCACACACATATAAATGCCCTTGACATGTCCAAGGGTCCAATCACACACATAATAACTAAAAGCCATAATAGTTGGATCCTGCATCCACAAAGTTAGCACATCCTACTATTAACCTGCCTAAATTATGTATGACATGTGCATAATTAAACTAAATACCAAATACACAGAGGCAAAACCCTAGCTCTGATACCAATTGTTGGTTGCTACTCGGAAAACCTATAGGTTCCACTGTACAAAAATTTTGTACAAAGGTCTGAACCTTTTCCTAGCTACCATGTGTTCTTTTAAATTAAATTTTGGATCGCCTGCGGAACTTAACACGTTTGATCCAAAACTTAATCTATTTGTTCTTTTAGGTTTTGACTTGGATCTCCTGCGGAACTTAACACGTTCGACCCAAGTCTCCTTAAGTTATTAATTCCATTAAATATTAATTTCCATAAAAGGTTTCCAGTACTGACGTGGTGAGGCACATGGCCTTCTTGGATATGGGAGCAACCACCACCGACTAGACAAAACCTTTAATAGAAAGCTAATATTTAATTTCCTAAAATAACTTTAGGTTAACCAAAGAGAACAATCAAATCACAAGGAAAAGAAAGAAACAAAAGAACACAACATCGAAAATCATATTCGAAATACTAGAACGTAAGCCTCTTGTATTTGGTATTATTTCCATAAATAACTAGCATGATGCGGAAAGAAAAATTACTAGTTATACCTTGTAGAAAAAACCTCTTGATCTTCTACAGTATTCCTCTTCTAACCTCGAACGTTGTGTGGGCAACGAACTTCTGAGATGAGAAACCACCAACCACCTTCTTCTCCTCCAAGCAAGGTTCGGCCACAAAGGAAAACTTCACCAAGGAGGAAAAACAAAATACTAACCAAGCTCCAAGAGATGCTAGCTTTCTCTCCTTCTTCTTCTTCTTCTCCAAGTAGTATCCGGCCACCACAAGAGCTCCAAGGGGGAGAGAGAGGTTCAGCCACCACAAGAGGAAGAGAGGGAGAGGTTGGCCGGCCACACCAAGGAACAAAAGAGGGAGAGAAATAATAGATGTTGTTGGTTGCTACTCGGAAAGCCTATAGGTTCCACTGTACAAAAATTTTGTACAAAGGTCTGAACCTTTTTCCTAGCTACCATGTGTTCTTTTAAATTAAATTTTGGATCTCCTGCGGAACTTAACACGTTTGATCCAAAACTTAATCTATTTGTTCTTTTAGGTTTTAACTTGGATCTCCTGCGGAACTTAACACGTTCGACCCAAGTCTCCTTAAGTTATTAATTCCATTAAATATCAATTTCCATAAAAGGTTCCCAGTACTGACGTGGCGAGGCACATGGCCTTCTTGGATATGGGAGCAACCACCACCGACTAGACAAAACCTTTAATAGAAAGCTAATATTTAATTTCCTAAAATAACTTTAGGTTAACCAAAGAGAACAATCAAATCACAAGGAAAAGAAAGAAACAAAAGAACACAACTTCGAAAAATCATATTCGAAATACTAGAACGTAAGCCTCTTGTATTTGGTATTATTTCCATAAATAACTAGCATGATGCGGAAATAGAAATTACTAGTTATACCTTGTAGAAAAACCTCTTGATCTTCTACCGTATTCCTCTTCTAACCTCGGACGTTGTGTGGGCAACGATCTTCCAAGATGAGAAACCACCAACCACCTTCTTCTCCTCCAAGCAAGGTTCGGCCACAAAGGAAGAACTTTACCAAAGAAGAAAATCAAAATACTAACCAAGCTCCAAGAGATGCTAGCTTTCTCTCCTTCTTCTTCTTCTTCTCCAAGTAGTATCCGGCCACCACAAGAACTCCAAGGAAGAGGAAGAGGTTCGGCCACCACAAGAGGAAGAGAGGGAGAGAGTAATGGCCGGCCACAATCACCAAGGAAAAAGGGAGAGAAAACAATAGAGGTTGTGTCACTTGAAGGCACCCTCACCCCTTCTTTTATATTCCTTGGCCTAGGCAAATTAGGAAATAAATTTTCCTTAATTTCCTTGACATGATTTAATTGAGAGAAATAAAATAAAATTTCCCCAATTAATTCTAAGTGGCCGGCCACCACAATTGGAAAACAATTAGGACAAGTTTCAATCAACAATTAAAACTTCCTAATTTGTTTCCGGAAATTTTAAAAAAATAAAATTTCTCTTTAAAATCTCTTCATGGTTAATAAAAGGAAATTTCTATAATTTTAATTTTATCAATCATGTGGATAATTTTAAAGAGAAAATAAAATATCTTTCCAATCTACAAATTAGGAAAAAAATCTAATCTCTTTCTTAATCCTTTGTAGATCTTTTACAAGAGATATTTTAATTTTAATTCTCTTTAATAAATTATTTCTTCCACATAATAAAAACTAAAATTAAAATCTCTTTTAAATTCTATTTGGCCGGCCCTACTAGCTTGGGTTCAAGCTAGGGCCGGCCACCCCAAAGTATACCTAGGCCGGCCCTAGCTTGATTCCCAAGCTAGCTTGGCCGGCCCCCTTTGGGTGGGTATAGAAGGTGGGTATAGGTGGGTATAGTACTCTATAAATAAGAGGCTACGATAGGGACCGAGAGGAGGAATTGGTTTTGGTCTCCCGATAAAATTAAGCATCCCGTGTTCGCCCCGAACACACAACTTAATTTTATCAATGATAATTCATTCCACTAGAGAACTATCATTGAACTACCGCACCAATCCCAAATTACATTTTGGGCTCCTTCTTATTATGAGTGTGTTAGTCTCCGTGTTTAAGATATCGAATGTCCACTAATTAAGTGAGTTATCGACAACTCATTTAATTAATATCTAAGTCCAAGAGTAGTACCACTCAACCTTATTATCATGTCGGACTAAGTCCACTGCAGGGTTTAACATGACAATCTTTATGAGCTCCTCTTGAGGACATTATCAACCTAGCATCACTAGGACACAGTTTCCTTCTATAATCAACAACACACACTATGAGTGATACCATTTCCCAACTTATCGGGTTTATTGATTCATCGAACTAAATCTCACCCATTGATAAATTAAAGAAATAAATATCAAACATATGTGCTTGTTATTATATTAGGATTAAGAGCACACACTTCCATAATAACTGAGGTCTTTGTTCCTTTACAAAGTCAGTATAAAAGAAACGACCTCAAATGGTCCTACTCAATACACTCTGAGTGTACTAGTGTAATTATATAGTCAAGATAAACTAATACCTAATTACACTACGACCTTCTAATGGTTTGTTCCTTTCCATTCTGGTCGTGAGCTACTGTTTATAATTTATAGGGTACTGATAACATCATCTTCTGTATGTGACACCACATACTATGTTATCTACAATATAAATTAAATGAACAACTACAAACAAATGTAGATAATTAGACCAAATGTGATTCTTTATTCATAATGAATGTTTACAAAGCTTAGGCTCTCAGTATACACTCCAACAGTTGTCATCATGAAGGCACCCTCACCCCTTCTTTTATATTCCTTGGCCTAGGCAAATTAGGAAATTTAATTACAATAAAATTTCCTTAATTTTCATTGACATGAATTAATTGAGAAAAATAAAATAAAATTTCCCAATCAACTTATGATGGCCGGCCACAATCAAAAGAGCAAATTAGGAGAGTTTCAATCAACAAATTAAAACTTCCTAATTTGTTTCCGGAAATTTTAAAAAATAAAATTTCTCTTTAAAATCTCTTCATGGTTGATAAAAGGAAATTTCTATAATTTTAATTTTATCAACATGTGAATAATTTTTAAAGAGAAAATAAAACATCTCTCTAATCTACAAATAAGGAAAGAGATCTAATCTCTTTCTTTAATCTTTTGTAGATCTTTTACAAGAGAGATATTTTAATTTTAATTCTCTTTAAATTATATCTTCCACATAATAATAAAAATTAAAATTAAATTTCTTTTTAAATTTAATTTGGCCGGCCCTACTAGCTTGGGTTCAAGCTAGGGTCGGCCACCCAATATTATACCTAGGCCGGCCCTAGCTTGGTTCCCAAGCTAGCTTGGCCGGCCCCTATTGGGTAGGTGTAGAAGGTGGGTATAGGTGGGTATAGAACTCTATAAATAAGAGGCTACGATAGGGACCGAGAGGAGGAATTGGTTTTGGTCTTCCGATAAAATTAAGCATCCCATGTTCGCCCCGAACACACAACTTAATTTTATCAATGATAATTCATTCCACTAGAGAACTATCATTGAACTACCGCACCAATCTCAAATTACATTTTTGGGCTCCTTCTTATTATGAGTGTGTTAGTCTCCCTGTGTTTAAGATATCGAATGTCCACTAATTAAGTGAGTTACTGACAACTCATTTAATTAATATCTAAGTCCAAGAGTAGTACCACTCAACCTTATCGTCGGACTAAGTCCACCTGCAGGGTTTAACATGACAATCCTTATGAGCTCCTCTTGAGGACATTATCAACCTAGTATCTCTAGGACACAGTTTCTTTCTATAATCAACAACACACACTATAAGTGATACCATTTCCCAACTTATCGGGTTTATTGATTCATCGAACTAAATCTCACCCATTGATAAATTAAAAAAATAAATATCAAATATATGTGCTTGTTATTATATTAGGATTAAGAGCACACACTTCCATAATAACTGAGGTCTTTGTTCCTTTATAAAGTCAGTATAAAAGAAACGACCTCAAATGGTCCTACTCAATACACTCTGAGTGTACTAGTGTAATTACATAGTCAAGATAAACTAATACCTAATTACACTACGACCTTCTAATGGTTTGTTCCTTTCCATTCTGGTCGTGAGCTACTGTTTATAATTTATAAGGTACTGATAACATCATCTTCTGTATGTGACACCACATACTATGTTATCTACAATATAAATTAAATGAACAACTACAAACAAATATAGACAATTTGACCAAATGTGATTCTTTATTCATAATGAATGTTTACAAAGCTTAGGCTTTCAGTATACACTCCAACAATGAAGTAGCCGATGCGGAGCTACATGGAGTAGTCGATGCGGAGTTACATAGAGTTACTGATGGAGAATAATGTTATGTAGATGTGCAGAAGAACAAACGAGGGCCTACATTAATGTGTAAAATCACTATAGCTGTAAGATGGGGAAAGAAAGTAAAGATTGATTATGATGACATGAGGCGACCATTATACAATACAAATGGAAATGTATTGCAATTGTACATTGGCTTTATTGCTAGAACCATGGTGCCAAACAACATAAAGTCTTGGCCAGTGTTCAGAAAATGTAAAATAAAAATTGTGGGAAGAGATCTCGAAAAGATTATTAATATATACATATAATCCCAAATCAAGTTAGTTTTTCAACTCTGTTGTCATTGCCTTCTTTAATTCATTCTTGTCATATTAGTTGTATAATTATCCAGCTTGTATGTTGATTATTTTCTTATTCATGTTCAATTTCTCTATTAATAGTACCTGAGAATATTTTGTGTTGCAGGATGTGTTCGAATTAGCACCATAAAGTGAGACTGCTATGATGAATTCAACATCTTAAAAGTGGCAAGATTTCAAAAACAAACTCACTAAGCAAATTTGTTTGGCCAAATAAAGACAATCCTGAAAAATTGAGTTCTCCACCGGGTCAATATCAGATCCCAAAAATAGTTTGGAAAATATTTGTAGATGAGAGACTTCATCCATCATGAGAGGTACGCACCCATATAAATATTGTCATATTTCCTTTTATGTTCATCTTAAACATTAGAAAGATTGTATCTTTTGGACTCACTCTGAATGTTGAGTGACAATGATGTTCTTAGTTTTGGGATTTCAATTTATTGGGGTTGCATGAGATGATCTTGAGACTATGCACTAGGTGTATAAGTGCAAATCTCTGAAGTACCTCAAAGATAATTTTTCCCACTGAAATATATAGGAATAATTGCATGATCTTCCTAATTACTTGTTACCTCTATTGTGATTTCTTGTATGGATATCCTGCTCTTATTACAATTAACATAGCTATAAGTTATCTATATAAGAAACCCATATCATAAATCCAGTAGCTACAAGATGAAGTTAGATAAAGGAGCTGGGTTTTGCAATTGCTGATGAGTTGTTTACTCATTTTCCTTTTGAGTAAAAGGAGCTCAGTTTTGCAATTTCTGATGATGAGGAGCTAGAAGAAAAAGGAATAAACAAAAATATCCTACCTCATCGTTGATGAGGACATACATTAGTTTGCCTACACTAATAATATCATCGCCCATATCTTCAGACTGCTACAACATGAAGTTAAATAATATCATACCTAATTGTTAATGATTGTTGCAACATTTTAGTATTCTTATCTTGCTCAAGAGACAAAGAAAATGCAGGATTAACATGAAGTGTTTCATGTTTATTTTCATAATGGTGTTAATCTTTTGCTTTCCAGACTATTTCAACATTTTAGTATTTTTTTTATCTCGATTCATATAATGGTGATCTTTTGCTTTCAAGATTATTTCCATACTTAATTCAAAAATATAATGATATAGATTATTCATGAAAAGCAAAAAGAACTGACAATACATTATAAATATCATCATCAATTGTCTCGTAAGGGTTGCATTGACTTAGAAGCTAAATTAGTAAGCTATGGAGCATTTTATTTGTCATTTTCAAGCAAGTACTTAATATTAATTATTTAATTGATCAATTTTGGAATTATAGAGGGGAAAAAATTAATTAATGAAAATGAGGAAGGTGATAGATCAATGCTTTGGCTAAAAGCCCATGAGGGCAAATCTGACAACATAACAAATATGGAGATAGCAGAAGTTGCTAAGAAAATTATAAATATTTAATTTTATCTAATTTTCATATTGTTTAGCTAAATAATATTGGAGTTTTTGGATTGATTTGTTACATCCTAATTGTAGGATGACTTGTTGGAAAAGAAAGTCAAAGGAGAGTTTAAATCTTATGAGATGAATGATGTGTTAACTGCCTTAGGCAACCGGGAACACTATGGATGGGTTAAAAGTGTAGGATAATGTGTAAAACCCCAACTCTACTTTAAAATTGCAAGGAGTAATAGGGAATCAATCCCAAAGGATTCGACTGACAACTTCAAAGAACAATTGGAGGAGAATAAGAGCTTGAAGGCTGAAGTAGAGAAATTGAAGGCTCAACTTGCTCAGGTCATTAATGATCAAACTTGTGAGGTTGTGTTATCGAACAAGTCCTTAAACATTAACGACCCAAAATGAAGAGATGATGTGGAGGTTTATAAATGCGGCACTTCAAACTTGGAGGTTTTATATTTCTCAATTTTATATCAAATTGATTTTTTTTTTTTCAAATTCAGATATTTATATACAATTTCTTATTGTTCTTAAAGGGAATGTAACTTGGCCGTGAAACAATATGAAAATGTGGTGGCGTACGATACAATACTATCAGAAGGAGGCACAAATATATTGATTCATCATGTTCCATCTAGGGAAGGGAATTTCAAGATATCTGTTAATCTTATCATAGATGAAGAAGTGGAGCTTCCAATCCTAATTCGATCTGGACCAACAATCATCAATGTTGTTGTTAAAACAATTATTACTTGGCCTAAAGAGTTGATAATTTTACCAACGAAGAAGGTACTTTCAATTTCTATGAAAAGTTGGTATTTAAAAAATCTTAATTATCATTTGAATACTCATATGAATATTTTAAAATATTGTAGAAGAATGCGCAACCTCAATCATTTGCTCTTCAGATGTTCATAGTCAGCAGGACAAGTGCAAGGAAATTGAAAGAATATTGTCGATGACATGCAAGTATATCTATTTATATGTTGTTAGATTGATGTCTGAAGATGAGTGCATACACATAGAATTTGATGAAGCTATGTCTGAATGTCCTAAAAGTATATGGTTGCTAAGAGAAGATATCTTGTGCTCTATGGAGATGAAAAAGATAGGTGTTAGGCAAATTTTAGTTTACATGGGGCATGTTATGTCTTAAATACAATATTTGTTCAAATGCTATGCTTTGTTCATAATATTTGTTCACATGTTTTGCTTTCGTTTACATAGGGAATATTTAGATATACCATTAGTTTGTCATTACCTTGCAATTAGCTTTACAAATACTTGAAGAAAGAAAATAAAGTAGAGTATGCCTCATTTATGGATCCTGGTCATATACCTACATGCGATGTGTGCAAAGAAGGCATCAAATTGTCACACCATATTGCTGCTCAGTTGAGAGCATCGAACAGAGATAGCATCTGTTTCATCCCATACAACATTGGGTAAGATTTTAATTATTTATCAATTTCTACTACATACTATCTAGTCAATATTATATTTTCATTTGTAAAAATATCATTGGATCCTGACTATAATTAATGAAGATAAGAATATGATATATTTATTGGATTCTTTGAGTAATATGAACTAAGATCATGCTTGGCAAACTATTGTGACCAAGTAGGTAGTAGATTATGTTGATTGTGAAAGCATTCAATTTATTAGAAGTTGAAAAATAACTTTCTATTTTTTACAATATAGTGGGGGTCAAGATATACAATGCATTAAGAGATATTTCAAAAGGACCAAGTTTTAAGCAATTAAAGGTATGTATTGTGACTATGTATTTAGAGATCAATTAATAATTCTTATTATTTGAATTGTGACTTATTGCATGACATTTTCAATTTTATTAGGGTAATCTAAAATAAAATGATGGTGTTGAATGTGAATATTGTATAATGCGATACATGAAAGAGACAGTCTTGGATGAATATCCATAATATGAGATGAAGGTGAATTTCTTCTTTATGAAATATTAAGTCATTTTGCATTGATCCTCAAACTTCTGTTAATGTTTCAGTTTGTAACATCAAAAACAAATAGTATTACAATCAATCTCAGTATGATGAAATCAAAAGTGAACGGAGCAAATTTGTCTACTTCTATTGATCCCGTCCAAAATCGGTGAAAATGGTGGGCTGGGAATGTGGCGCTCTCCCTGACCCGATGAAGATTTTTCGTGATCTACAAAATAGGGAACGCCAATGCCAGGTTGGGAAGGAGTTCCCAGCGTTGACCTTTTACCGCTCAAGTCAGTTTTCGACGATATGTAAACTAGCAGAAATAATAGCATAAGCGTGTAGAAACGAAGTTGCGCATACCTCTTCTTGTAGATGGGAACCACCTTTTATAGCGTCACTATAGTATTCGTGCATGCATCCCCAAGCGTAGATATATTTTCCTAGGTGTCCTAAGAAAATATAAATAAAAAAGTGCCTCTGACACCATTCCTTAAGTAGCCATACAGTTCTTTGATGTGACAACCTGGAAGCTTCGAAAGTCGATTGCTTGCTAGACATTCCTTGCTATTAGTGGCACAAACTCCTAAAGGGATATGACAAGATATTTGGTGGAGTCATGTGCAGTCGGTCGGAGTTCGCTTGGTTGGGCTATCTCTGCTTAGCAGTATCCTTAAGGCATGTCGACCCATCTCTTTCCTTGCTTCCTGGCCCTTATCGGTTATCCCCCTTTGACCGGATGTGAAGCCTGGTAGGCGAGAACGCCTGTTGCTTAGCTCTCTTTGTTATTGGAGGACAATTTTATCCTACCGGGGAGAGCCCGACGTACTTGTCTCCTGAGCTAGTACCATCTGCTCGGCAGTGCTCGATCCGCTTGACAGACTTGGCTACCCTGCTTGACTTTGTCTTCCATGTCAGCCGGTCTTTCTTACTTTGACCTATCTTTAGTGGGACCTCCCATCATTATTGGATCACAAGCCTCTCTTTCAAGTTTAGTTGAAGGAAGTTGCAAGTCTGACTGACTAGACCATTAGTATGTTCCTATGCCTCTCTCCCTGATCAGGGGCTACACCACCTAGGGTCTCCAATAGACTTTGCTAACGCCCTTACACTATTTTATAGCTGTCGTTCGACTATTGATGGCGAAAACATTTGATTTTATAGCCACCGTTCAGCTGTTGATAGTGAAGACATTCGATTTTATAGCCGCCGTTTGGCTCTGTCGTGTGTGATACTTAGCCAATTTTCTTACTCTTTGCTAAGCTCTGCTTCCGACTACAGTGCTTCCTAATTTCAGCTAATGTCACCATAATTTCTCAAAAATCGTTCAAATATTCACCTCTTAATGCAAAGCACACTCAGCGATGCCCTGTAATCATGCTTTCTGCCTCATCATTAATGTCACTTGTAATAGAATGCCACGTGGCGCCTTTGCATGCCACCACATGCGTAATGTGATAGATGATTGTTTAGAATTGATGTGACTGCTACCTTTTTGAATTCAAAGACCGCGATGAACTCCCATTTTCCAAAGTTCTTGATCAAACGGCTCAGAGCGACTACTGTCTAGGTTTTTAAGCCCATACCTTTTCTTTTGGCTCCATCGTCTTCCTCACTCTCACCTTTTTCCTTCTTTGTTCGTCACTGACGGTTTCCACTGCTCTCATAAGTTCCTCCTCCTTTTCTACTCTCAATCCTTAATTTCTATTCATGATCCCATGACCCATCCTACTTCTCCTCAAGCTATTGTCGGCTGGTGATATACTTCCACAGAATCTAGTTTGAAAGGGGATGAGATTCTCCAAATGCAAATGGTGTACCACATCCCTGACGACTACCAAATTGTTATCCCTTCTGCCAATTTGCATCCCTACACTTCGCCAGATGGCTTCCTACCCTTCTTTAAAGATCAATTTTTAACCGGTTTATGTTTTCCGATCCACCCTTTTTTTCTGATGTCTGTAGATACTTCCATATTCCTTTGCGCCAGTTAGTGCCTAATTCGTTTAGGTTACTATATGGTGTGGTAATAGTATTTCGTCTATACGGAATTCCACTCGTGCCCCACATTTTTTATTATTTTTACTATCCCAAACTATTTGAGTCGGGCACCTTCCTCCTCCAAGCCTGCGTGGGCTCTATATATATATATTTTTTAATACAATGCCTTCTTCCAATAAGCACTGGAAGGAGCATTACTTCTTTATTCGCCTTCCTGACCAGTCTCTTTCCCGACCAACTGGCAAACACTCACGTGTCGAGCGGGCGTGTTATAAGTGAGCTTAGCCCTCACGCCAAGTATCAAAGACTCACATACCAAGTTACTGTGTTATAAGTGAGCTTAGCCCTCACGCCAAGTGTCAAAGGCTCACATGTCGAGCGATCGTGTTATAAGTGAGCTTAACCCTCACTCCAAGTGTCAAAGACTCACATGCCGAGCGACCATGTTATAAGTGAGCTTAACCCTCATGCCAACTGTCAAAGACTCATGTGCCGAGTGGTCGTGTTATAAGTGAACTTAGCCCTCACACCAACTATCAAAGACTCACTTGCCCAACGGTTGTGTTATAAGTGAACTTAGCCCTCACGCCAAGTGTCAAACACTCACGTGCCGAGCGGCCGTGTTATAAGTAAGCTTAGCCCTCACGCTAAGTGTCAAAGACTCACATACCAAGCGGTCGTATTATAAGTGAGCTTAGCCCTCACGCCAAGTGTAAAAGACTCATGTGCCAAATGATCTTGTTATAAGTGAGCTTAGCTCTCACACAAAGTGTTAAAGACTCAAGTGCCGAGCGACCGTGTTATAAGTTAGCTTAGCCCTCACGCCAAATGTCAAAGACTCACATGTCGAACGACCGTGTTATAAGTGAGCTTAGCTCTTACACAAAGTGTTAAAGATGTTAGGGTCAATTTGTAGATAGAGGGGGGGGGGGGGGGGGGGAAAAGCTCATCGCGCTTCGGTTGCTTACTTTGATGATATTGTTGCAGCGGAAAACACTCAAGCAACTTTCACCACGCTAACACAAGGGATTTACTTGGTATTCACCTCAAGAAGAGGTGACTAATCCAAGGATCCAACCCTCACTCACTCATCCATTATGAAATAACTCCTTCTCGGTAACTACCAGAGGCGGAGAAGCCTCGTACAAGCTCACACATAAAGATATACAAGAAGAAAGAAATACAAGCTAATACAATATCAAATCTTACAAGATTTACAATGAAGAAACCCTAGCTTACTTTTCTTCTTGCTTGAATACACCTTTTGACTTGCTTGGAAGTGCAACAACACTCCTCTCTAAGCCTCCAAGATTTGGTGTGTGTCGGTGATGTCAGTGGAGAAGAGCACTGTTGAGTCAGGGGAAGAATTGACCAAAAATCTACCGAAGTAATCGCTCGTCAACGACTTTATCCTGTGCAACGATCATATCCCAATAGATCAGTTGATCAATTGGGGAGGTTGAATCGATCGGTTGATTAATTCAGAGCGCTTCTCTGCTCGCTGAAAACTGCTTGAATCGATCAACTAATCGATTCAGGCTTTCTCACGATCACGCGAGAAGACCAACTCCCAATCAATCAACCGATCGATTGGGTCGTATTCTGTGCTCGCGATTTAAGCTCCCAATCGATCAGCTGATCGACTAGGTTGCTGTTATCGCAACACTGTGCACAATCGATCAACTAATCGATTGATCTTGGTCCAATTTGATCACTTGATCAAATTGACCAACCCTAGCTTGCTCAAGTCAAGTCTAGCGCTCCCAAACCCAATATTTAGTCAATCGTGATCTGTTGGAACTCCTTGTGCTTAGCATACAGTCAACCTTGACCTACTGGGACTTCTTCACCAAGTGTTCGGTCAATCCTTTCACCCATTTGGACTTTTCTCCTCATGCCAAATGTCTGGGCAACCTTGACCTACTTGAACTTACTGTCTCGTGTTAAGTGTACGGTCCTCCATGACCCACTTGGACTTCCTAACACCAGGTGTCTGGTCAACCTTGATCCACCTGGATTTTCGCGTGTCTGATTTCACTCACCAGGACTTTCCTTCTACCTAGTTTCACTCACTGGGACTTTCAACTGCCTGACTTCACTCACCAGGACTTTCACCTATCTTCACTCACTAGGATTTTCACCTGGCTTCACTCACTAGGATTTTCCCACTGCCCGACTTCACTCATCGGGACTTTCCATCTACCTAGCTTCACTCACTAAGACTTTCACGTAGCTTCACTACTAGGATTTTCATCTGGCTTCACTCACTAGGGTTTTCAACTGTTTAGATTCACTCACTAGGTCTTTCACCTAGCTTCACTCACCAAGATTTTCAACTGCCTGACTTCACTCACCATGACTTCCACTTACCTAACTTCCAGTTAGGACTTTTCCAGTTAAGTATTTGATCAATCCTTTGATCTACTTGACTATTCTTTACATCTAATTGGTCAGACCTTGACTAGAGGAGAATTGTATCAATAATCTCCCCAATCGGACGATTGCATCTACAATCTCTATATATTATCAAACATCGAAACCCAAACATCAAGATTCAAACTTGAGCCAACTCAAGCTTAGTCAACTTGGTCAACCTTGACCCAGGGGATATTGCACCAACAATCTCCCCCTTTTTGATGTTTGACAATACATTTAAGTTAGGATAATCCCATAACCTCAACTTCTCTTCATGCCAAATCATAAATGAGAGTTTCCTTCATTCTCTCTCTTTTCTAAAGGGCAAACTCCCTCTTTGGGTAATGAAGGTCTAACTTAAACCCTACATTCTCCCCCTTTGGTACACATCAAAAACTCTTCCCCTGAAGAGTTACTTATACGTTGTTCACAACACCACAATTAAGGTCACATACCCTTCATTGTGTCCAATGCTCAACTTTGAGCAATAACCCCTTCGCAATGCTCATCCTAGAGCATTCATCATTCCAATAATGAAGGTTCCATACCCTTCATTGTATCCAATGCTCATCCTTGAGCATTGATCCACTTCATAATAGTTATCTTAGAGCATCCACAACTTAACAATAAAGATATCCACTCTCCATTGTGTTGGTGCGGGAAGCATCCGACGATCGAACCCAAGTTTTGATAATGGCAAAGGGTTCAAAGTTAAGTTGTTTTGTGATCTAACAGTTTGAATGAGCTTGCAGGAAAGTCCTAAGTGTACTTAGGCAAAAGTCCTAGCTGCAGTTAGGCAGGTGAAAACCCTAGGGGATGGTAACCCTAGGTCATAGGGGGTGGTAACCCTATGCGGAAAGTCTTGGCGGGTCGAGAGCTTCAGGTAAAAGTCCTAAGGGGTGGTAACCCTAGGTGGAAAGTCCTAGTGTCGCGAACCAGGTGGAAGACTGGACGGGTCGGGGAGCAGGTGTCCAACAGAAAGTCCGGAAGCATAGAGCGCCGAGTGAAAGTCCAGTCGATCTGGAGGATCGTGTTGGCAACAGGTAAATCTCCTGAGTAGAGTAGGTGGGAACACGTTCCCCGTAGAGGGAACAGTAGGCGTCGGGTCGACCTAGGGTTCCCGATTGAAAATTCGAAGTCAAACCCAGACAGTCCGAAGACTGTCGATATTTTGTTTATGACTATTATGTGCTAACTTTGTTTTGCAGGGTATGTGTTTGGGACTAACACATTTTGCAGGAACAAAGAAACAACCTTAAGCCTCGGATGAACAGTGCCCGAGGCGCCTCCATGGAGCTTGGAGGCGCCTCAGGTGCAAGGCTGAAGGAAGCTGCGCACCAGGCCTGGAGACGCCTCAGACTGAGCTGGAGGAGCCTTGGACCAGAGCTTAGAGGCACCTTGGAGTGGCTTGGAGGCGCCTTCAAATGGATGAGGTGCGACCTATTCTGTGCTGATCCACGCGGGCAACTCGAGAGGGTTGGAGGCGCCTTGGATGATGTTGGAGGCACCTCCAACAATGCATAAAAGGAGGTCTCGAGGCAACACTCAACACAACAAGTTCCAAGTGATCATACTACAACGTGTTGTTAACAAGACTCTCCGACAAAGCTACGACAAGTCCCCGACAACCCGGAGCTTCATTTTCGCTAATTCTGTTGTCGGTATAGCTTTAATATTTCAGTTATGTAATACACATTTGTACTTTGTGATCTGATAGTGAATTTCCCAAAGTAAACGCTCAACGAGCGTGGACATTGGAGTAGGAGTCGCCCAAGGCTCCGAACCAAGTAAAAATACTTGGGTTTTTGTGTTTGTTATTTCTATTTATTCTGCTGCTTAATTCTCGAACGTTTTTACGAATCCGAAACGCATGAAAAAACCACGAGCGCTATTCACCCCCCCCCCCCTCTAGAGATTTCGATCCAACACATTGTTTTACAATGTTCAACCTTGAGCATTTACTCTAACGAAGGTTAAATGAAAAAATTAATTTTCATGTCCTTAAAGAGTAACTCCCCCTAAAGACATGCTCCAAACTTCTGTCATTGTACCAATAATGACTTGGAATTCCTAAACCTTTAGGAAACCCAAAAACTTGAAATTTTGAGGTTTAAAAGATTCAATATTGAAACCAACCTCATCCTAAACTTCAATCTAGCGTTCCTTAACCAATTCTCTTAGTTTTCCTCATGAAAACTACCCTTAAATATATATAAATATATTCCAAGGGGTTAGGAGTGGTTAAAGGGACTAAAAATGACTTAAAATGCTGAAATCAGACTTTGCTAACCAAAATCAGCCTTTTCAATCGATTGGGTTAGGACTCAATCGATTGCCACTTGCTCAATCGATTCTGCGAGCTTCTGTTCGCGAAAAAACTACTTGAATCGATTAACTGATCAATTCAACCAGGGTTGAATCGATTAGCTGATCGATTCAGCGAGCTTCTGCTTGCGGCAATGCCCTTCTCAATCGATCGATTGATCGATTCAGCGAGCTTCTGCTTGCGGCAATGCCCTTCTCAATCGATCGGCTGATCGATTGGGTTTCTGAATTTCTGAAATCCAATTTCAACCGAAATTCAGAAATACCCTAAAAATTCTACAAAATTCTAAAAATCATGAAACTTCGTGTAGACATTATTTAAGACATATACTATCATGAAAAATAGTTTTCTAAGAAAATATTGTGGGAGCAATCCCAATGGTTCGTGCAACCATGTGTTTTGGTATTTGTGCAAAGGGTTTAAGTTAGGTTCACCCTTGTTATTTGATATGTGTATATGAGTATGCAGGTTTGTAGGATACACATGTGACTTAGGTTGATGACTTCAGGTTCGGTGAAGGATGGAACATCCGAGGGACCGTGGACAAGGCAGCGAGGACAAGAGCCGAGGGAAGTGACTTTGAAACATATGCGAAGGATGACATTGGGGACGAGCCTCGGGCTTGAATGCATTGAGGGACGAGAGCCAAAGGAAATAGGCTTGAAGGCAAGAGGTCAAGGCTGCAAAGAAGCGTCAAGTGAGTCGTAAGGGTGAGGACCCGAGTGCTGAGTGAATGTACTCGGGTACCAATCGATTGGTGATTTCATCAGTCGACTGGTGATTTCGATTGGGTAGTCGACTGGGAGCGAACAGAATGCTTCTGTTCGCTCGGCCAGTCCAGTCGACTGGTAAATAGTCGTTGGGATGTAACGGTCGAATTTTCACAAAGGGCAGTCGACTGATGGTTTTGACAGTCGACTGGAAGGCAGGGTTTTCCAACCCGTGGCCTATATAACCAAAGCTTGGGAGCTTGGTTAGAGTTGACGAGATTGGACTTGGTTAAAGTCTAATTAGTAGTCTACCAGTACTCAAGGTTTCCCTTGTATCCATGAGGTCTTGGTGAGTTTGTGGTGAGGTTTCTCCACCCACAAGGAGGTTTGAGCTAGCCGGAGTTTCCGGGGAGTAATCCACCGACGGATAGGGATCGTCCATCTTACGGACAACCGTGAAGTAGAAGCCTTATCTCCGAACCACGTAAATCAGCATGTCGATTTGTTTGCATTCTTTCTTTTAGTATTTAGCTTACATATTTGTGTTTGTATTATTGTATTTTCGCTTGCGCAACTAACAAATACATAGAAAGTGATTATTTGGGGGTGCCGTCTATCCAACCCACCTTCAAACCGGCCACAGATCCCCAACAAGTGGTATCAGAGCCGAGGTCGCACTTCATCGGACTAATCACCGAAAAGAGCAAATACAAGAAGATGACCGGCTTGATTGAACCGCCAAAGTTTGAAGGCGGAGGCTTATGGGACATCACCTATTGGATGATGAAGATGGAGGTCTTCTTCGACATGAATTGGAATACCATGATGGTGATCAAGGAACCGTTTGAAGTCCCGAAAGATAAGAAAGGGAAGAAGCTCCAATCACGATATTAGATGGAGGAGTAAACCTCATGGTCAAAGACAAACGACAAGGTAATATCAATGTTGATTGAAATTTTTCCTTCTAACGTGATGAGTCGTGTAGGTGAATACAAGAATGCCCACGAGTTATGGGAAAAGGTAAAGAAAGTTCTAGGAGAAGAGCTTTTGCCTACATAAGAAGAAGAGCCCAAGGAGATAAGTTCAAGTGCTCAAGTAAAGGAGGAGCAACCAGAAGGTGACGAGCATTCAACTTCCGAGGAGGAGAAAGAGGATGAGGAAGTATCATCAATATCCTTAAGGGTTGAAGAAGAATCCAAGACGAATGAAGAAGAAATCTTGGAAGAAGTCAACCTAGTGAGCACCTCCACTGAAGCAAAGTCAAAGGACCACATTGTGTGTTTCAGGTGCAATGAGAAGTGATACTATAAGAGTAGGTGTCCAATGGGTAAGAAAGAGGTAACTCCTAAACTCAATCAAGTTATTTTAGATACTAATGTGGGTTGTAGGAATGATCACGCCAAGAAGAAGAAGGAGAAGAAATGTCACATAGTGTGCTTCTCATGTGGTGAGCAGGGTCATTACCACACCAAATGCCCAAAGAAGAAAGAAATCAAGAAGTTGGCACATTTGAAGAAAGAGGAGAAGAAGTAGAGGAAGAATGGAGGCTCATGTCAAGGGGGAGCTCCAAAAGTAAACCCTAGTTTAAATTTGAAGTCAAATTTAAATTCCTCCATGTATACTAGGAAAAATAATGATAATAATTATGTAGCAATGAAAAATTTTAGATTTAGATATCATGATAGAAGTAGGGTTAATGTAGATCAAAACCCTAAGGTATCCATTCATGATAACTCTAGAAATGGTAGACCTAAGGAGACCCAAGACATTAATCCCAAGAAGGGGAGACATATGCCTAAAAAGGGTAGGTCTAGGAATGTCCATGGTGGACATGTTGACTCTAGGGTTAGGAACCTAGAAAGGGAAAATCAAGCTTGGAAGTCAAAGCTTGATAAGTTGGAGAAAACCCTAAAAAGATTCAAGGTTGGATCTAAGGGTTTAGGTATGGTGTTGGGTAGCCAAAGACCTAACAATGATAAATCGGGTCTAGGATACCGATCTAGTGTCTGTAATGCTAAGGGAAAGTCTTATGCTAGAGTTGCATATGACTATAATAAGGAAAAACCAATAAATGGTAAGGAAAAGTCATTTAATGGTAAGAAGAAATTAACCAAGGACAAGGTGTCCAAGGTTAAGTTTGTAGGCCAAGTGTCACCGGAGGTGCACCGATGTGACCTAGCAATTATAGATGAGTCACCTAGGGAGGTGACTAAGGTTAAGAGCTCTAAGGGGAGCTCAAAAAGTCAAATTGGGACCCATGGCCAATGGATCTCAAGTGTGTTTTGCTTGGGAGTCTAGGTTGGGTCATGGAATGTGCCAAGTGGTTTGGAGACAGACTTAAGTCTCAAACCTAGGGAATTGACACAATTGAGTTGTGTTTCATGCAAGGAAATATGACATTGGGGTCATATAGTATGATAATTAGTTTTGGATGAATAGATGTCATATAAACCAATGCTAAGGATGCATTGCGGGTTAGTATGAGCAAATACATCAAGAGGAAGCCAAAACTAGGACTTCAGGTCAAGATTCAATTGCACCATTTAGCTAGTTTTGAGTTTTGTATCAATCTTGAGATTGGTGATAGATACATTTTTGAATGTATTTTTCTCAAGTAGACATGGGTAAAGCAGACCTCTCCATAAAATTTGGAGTTTTTAGATATCTGTGGAATTATTGGCGTATTTCTGAAATTGGGTTCAAAATGTAGGATAGGCTGAAAACAGTGTGTCAGTCGACTGGTACAGTTACCAGTCGACTGGTAACAGTGAATATCGAACACAGAATGATTCTGTGTGTTGTTTTGATAAGGGCAGTCGACTGGTGCAGTCGATTGATACTAGTCTGATTTTGTTTTCAGCATTGGTTTGAGATCGGGTCAGCTCGTATAGGTATATGAGATCCATGAGGGATACATACATGAGTTTAGGGTCAATTTGGATGACAAGTTTTCAACAATTGAGATATTGTTGAAGAACTTTTTGGATGTTAGGCAAAGGGGGAGAAGTAAGATTTAGTTGGGAAAACCTGAAAATACCTTTGCGGTAATGAAAATATTAGCTCATTGGGGAGCTTAGGTGTAGGAGGAGCCCTGCAATAGGTTCTTAAATAGCCCTGTGGTAAAATCCTAGCTCATTGGGGAGAATAGGTGTAGGGGGAGCCTTGGGATATGTTCCAATGCATGTTGCATTGTTTTTCATTCGGCGGTGTAAGTCCAAGTGTGTAGCCTTGGCAACGTAAGTCAATTCGGCGGTGTAAGTCCAAATGTGTAGCCTTGGCAACGTAACTCCATTTGTTTTAGCATGTTTATTTACTATTATATTTTCCCTAACTTAAATGTATTATCAAACATCAAAAAGGGGGAGATTGTTGGAGCAATCCCAATGGTCCGTGCGACCATGTGTTTTGGTGTTTGTGCAAAGGGTTTAAGTTAGGTTCACCCTTGTTATTTGATATGTGTATATGAGTGTGCAGGTTTGCAGGATACACATGTGACTCAGGTTGATGGCTTCGGGTCCGGTGATTGATGGAGCATCCGAGGGACCGTGGACAAGACAGCGAGGACAAGGGCCGAGGGAAGCGACTTCGAGGCATACACGAAGGATGACATTGGGGACAAGCCGCGAGGTTGAATGCATCTGAGGGATGAGAGCCAAATGAAGTAGGCTTGAAGGCAAGAGGTCAAGGCTGCAAAGAAGCGTCAAGTGAATCGTAAGGGTGAGGGTCCGAGTGCTGAGTGAATGTAGTCGGGTACCAGTCGACTGGTGGTTTCATCAATCGACTGAGAGCAAACAAAATGCTTTTGTTCGCTTGGCTAATGTGGAGCAGTCGACTGGTACTTTTACCAGTCGACTGGTAAATACCCGTTGGGATGTAACGGTCAAATTTTTACAGAGGCTAGTCGACTGATGGTTTTGGCAGTCGACTGGTAGGCGGGATTTTTCAACCCGTAGCCTATATAACCAAAGCTTGGGACGAAATTGGACTTGGTTAAAGTCTAATTAGTAGTCTACCAGTGCTCAAGGTTTCCCTTATGTCCAAGAGGTCTTGGTGAGTTTGTGACGAGGTTTCTCCACCCACAAGGAGGTTTGAGCTAGCCGGAGTCTCTGAGGAGTAATCCTCTGATGGATAGGGATCGTCCACCTTACGGACAGCCGTGTAGGAGGAGCCTTATCTCCGAACCACGTAAATCTGCGTGTCGATTTGTTTGCATTTTTTCCTTTAGTATTTAGCTTACATATTTATATTTGTATTATTGTATTTCTGCTTGCGCAACTAACAAATACGTAGGAAACGATTATTTGGGGGTGCCATCTATCCAACCCCCCTTCAAGCTGACCACCGATCCCCAACAAATACTTCCTATTTTCAAAAATTGACACAAACTTGAAAACTTTTGAAAACTTCAATGTTTTCTTCTAGTTTGTGTCCAACTTTTCAATGATGATTACTATTAAAAGATAACCTTCACTGAGGTTTTCCAAAAGCATTTTGAAATCATTTTCAAAACCAATTTCTAACCATGTTCTTTGGGTTCAATGCATATGACTTGTACATTAGCTTTTCCAATGATTGGATCACATAACTATATGTTTTTAATGAAATCAAAACTCAAATAGATACAATAAATTAACGTCTTGAGTCTTGTTCATCATCCTAACATCTCACTTGTATCTAATATGTACTAAAATACATACAAGTCAAATTATAGTCTTTGTGAGATGTAGATTTTAGTTTTGCTCTAAACTAGGGATCATGCATATCTATCTAGGCATTTTAGGAATTATGAACATCCACCTGGATGTTACTTGTTAGTAAATGTCATTATCCTTAATTACAAGGAATTTAAATAATGCATGATGATTTTATGGTATACATCAAAATACGTAATTTTCAAAAGAAAATATACTATAGCTACATGATATATGTATGACATGACATGATATTTTTGTTTATTTTTCATAACAAACATGCATGTAAAATATGATGTCATGGCATATGATGGGCAAACAATCATGACAATTTATATAAATAAAATATACCTAGATAATCTATCTAAGTATCTTAAATCCTTAGATAAATGACAATTTAATCCTTGATTGCCCTCATTTTCTTAAGAAAAATACCAAAACCCAACTTAGCATTTCTTTTACCTTCCTACTTGTGCCAATTAAAATTAAGTCCACTTCCTCAAAGCTTGACATAATTTACTCTTCCAAAGAGTAATCATTTAATCCTTTTCATTTTCAAAGGATAACAAAAACCTTGAAAATACCTCCAAGTGTCAACTTTATCAAGGTTGGGTTAACCACCCTACCCATTTAGAGTTGACACTCTCTAAACCTATCTAGGGTATAGAGAATATGCTCCTCAGAACCCAAAATCTATTGGTGATCCTTGGATGCTCTAGATACTCATTAGGGATAACTTCCCTAGATACCTTCCTAGGCTTTTTAGAAGCCTTGGTCACTTTCTTTAAGTCAACCCTAGGGATAGCTTCCCTTGTAACCTTTTTGGTGACTTTCTTTGACTTCTTAGGAGTCTTAGTCATGTTGGTCTTAACAAAAATACTTCTAAGGATAACTTCCCTTGTATCTTTGACTTGACCCTTAGGCCTAGGGTTGATTCCATAGCTATATGGAACCTTATGATAAGATGTCACATCCTTCTTAGCCTTAGATTTGTACCTCAAACCTCTACGACCATTGGATGGATCTTGATGTCCTAAACCTAGACTTTTGTTCTTGAACCCTTGTTCTTCATGTGTGATTTTTCTAAGGGTTCTCTCTAATTTATCAAGTCTTGACCTCAAGACTTGATTTTCCTTCCATAACACCTCAACCTTAGACTTTTCATTAAAACCTTTATTTTTATTTCTCTTAGGCATGTGCCTAGAGTCCTTAGAATTATTGTCTAAGTTGTTTTCTACCTTCCTAGTCCTAGGTTGAGTTGTTTTAGCATGATAAGCCACATGATTTTCATTAATTCTATCATGCCTTCTATTTTCATGATAAATAATATTAAAGTGATATAAACTAAACCTAGCATGCTTTTAATCATGTGTCAAAGGAATTGGTTCAACAAATGATACATTGAGTTTCCTTTTAGAAGCTCCCCCTTGACTTGAGCTTCCTCCTTTGACTTTGAACGGTTTCTTCCTCTTAGGACATTGATTCCGGTAATGTCTTTTTTGATTGCACAAGAAGCACACTACGTGCTCTTTGCTCTTCTTTGTCAAAGGGGCGGTCTCTTTGGGCTTCTCCTTGTCCTTAGGTGTCACTTGACCCTTCTTCTTGACCAATTTGGGGTACTTACTCTTATAGTGCTCATGTTCCTTACACTCAAAATAAATGATATATTTTTTATTATTTAAAATTGAAATGATTATACCTTTGCCTGTAGGGGTGACACATGATTCTCCATTTATTTTTTCTTGACTTATGGAGGTGGCACTATATTCTTCTTCTTCATTTGACCCAGAGGTGGAAGCCTCTTCTTGCTTCGGTGTCAGTGAATGATGCTCCCCCTCAATCCTAGAAGTGGAGGTATCTTCATCTTCATCCTCTTGTACATAAAACAAAGAGTATGCTCCCTCTTTCCTCTTTTGGTTGCACTCCTTTGAGGATGAAGCTTCTTGGACGTCTTCTTCGGAAGTTGAGCATCTCTCAACTTCGGAGTCCTCTTCCTCTTGGTCTTGCTCCAATGAGTCACCCTCTTTGGATTTCTCTTGGTTTGGTGCAGTGGATGGTTCTTCATGAAGCTTGGCCAATTTGCTCCATAGTTCATTTGCATCATAGTATTCTCTAATTTTACAAATGATTGTGCTTGGCAATAGACTAACCAATAATTTGGTTATCTTATCATTCACCTCGCACCTCTGAATTTGCTCCTTGCTCAATTTATTTTTCTTGAGAATTTTGCCTTTCGAATTCTTTGGAGCTTCAAAGTCTTCCATGAGAGAAAACTATTACTCCATCTCCATTATGAAGAAATTTTTTATTATTGATTTCAAAGAATCGAAACTTGTCATTGTGAATGGTGGAGGCACCCTTGTGTCGTATCCAAGTCCATCTTAGAATTCTATTTGAAGTTGAGCCTTTGATGAAGTCTTTGAATTTATTGAACTCTGCTTCAACTTCTTCTCCCTCTAGCTCGTTGCCCTTTCCGACGATGATTCCGGTGAAGAGCGACCTCGCTCTAATACCACATGTTAGGGTTGATTTGTAGCTAGAGGGCGTTGGGGGGGGGGGTGAATAACTCGTCGTGCTTCGGTTGCTTGCTTTGATGATATTGTTGTAGCGGAAAACACTCAAGCAACTCTCACAACGCTAACACAAGGGATTTACTTGGTATTCACCTCAAGAAGAGGTGACTAATCCAAGGATTCATCTCTCACTCACTCATCCACTATGAAATAACTCTTTCTCGGTAACTAATGGAGGCGGAGAAGCCTCATACAAGCTCACACACAGAGATATACAAGAAGAAAGAAATAAAAGCTAATACAATATCAAATCTTACAAGATTTACAATGAAGAAACCCTAGCTTACTTTTCTTCTTACTTGAATACACCTCTTGACTTGCTTGGAAGTGCAACAATACTCCTCTCTAAGCATCCAAAATCCGGCGTGTGTCGGTGAGCTCAATGGAGAAGAGCACTATCGAGTCGGGGGAAGAGCTGGCCAAAAAAACTACCGAAGTAATCGCTCGCCAACGACTTTATCCTGCGCAACGACCATATTCCAATCGATCAACTGATCTATTGGGGAGGCTGAATCGATCGGTTGATTGATTCAGAGCACCTCTATGCTCACTAGAAAATGCCTAAATCGATTGACCGATCGATTTAGGCTTTCTCGCGATCGCACGAGAAGACCAGCCCCCAATCGATCGACCGATCAATTGGCGGTGCCCAATCGATTGACCGATCGATTGAGCTACATTATGTGCTCACGATTTAAGCTCCCAATCGATTGACTGATCAATCGAGCTGCTATTTATCGCAGGACTATGCCCAATCGATCAGTTGATCGATTGGTCTTGGTCCAATTTGATCACTTGATCAAATTGACCAACCCTAGCTTGCCCGAATCAAGTCTAGGGCTCCCAAACCCAACATCTAGTCAACCGTGACCTGTTGGGACTCCTCATGCCTAGCATCCAGTCAACCTTGACCTGCTGGGACTTTTTCACCAAGTGTTCAGTCAATCCTTTGACCCACTTGGACTTTTCTCCTCATGCCAAGTGTCCGGTCAACCTTGACCCACTCGTACTTACCGTCTCATTCCAAGTGTCCGATCCTCCATGATCCACTTAGACTTCCTAACATCAAGTGTCTAGTCAACCTTAACCCACCTAAATTTCCATGTGTCTAGCTTCACTCACTAGGACTTTCTTTCTGCCTAACTTCACTCACTAGGACTTTCAACTGCTTGACTTCATTCACTAGGACTTTCACCTAGCTTCACTCACTAGGAGTTTCACCTAGATTCACTCACCAGGATTTTTCCGCTGCCCGGTTTCACTCATCGGGACTTTCCGTCTGCTTAGCTTCACTCACTAAGACTTTCACGTAGCTTCACTCACTAGGATTTTCACCTGCCTTCACTCACCAGGATTTTCACCTGGCTTCACTCACCAGGATTTTCAACTACCTAGCTTCACTCACTAGGTCTTTCATCTGGCTTCACTCACCAAGATTTTCAACTACCTGGCTTCACTCACCAAGACTTCAACTTGCCTAACTTCCAGTTAGAACTTTTCCAGTTAAGTATCCGGTCAACCCTTTGACCTACTTGACTCTTCTTCACATCTAACTGGTCAGACCTTGACCAGAGGAGAATTGTACCAACAATCTTCCGAATCGAATGATTACATCTGCAATCTCCATATATTGTCAAACATCAAAATCCAAACATCAAGATTCAAACTTGAGCCAACTCAAGCTTAGTCAACCTGGTTAACCTTGACCTAGGGGATATTGCAGCAACAAAAGACTCACGTGCCGAGCGGCCATGTTATAAGTGAGCTTAGCCCTCACGCCAAGTGTTAAAGACTCACATGCCGAGCGGTCGCGTTGTAAGTGAGCGTAGCCCTCGCACCAAGTGTCAAAGACTCACGTGACAAGCGACTGCATTATAAGCGAGCTTAGCCCTTGCGCCAAGTGTCAATGACTCTCGACCCAAATGGGCGAGTTATAAGTGAGAGTTGCTCTTGCATCTGAAGATAATTAGTTACGGGGTCTAGACCGAGAGTGTCAAAGACTCTCGACCTGATCGGATGAGTTATAAGCGAGCATTGCTCTTGCACCTGAAGATAATTAACCGTGGGGTCTTGACTAGGCGTGTCAAAGACTTTTGACCCGATCGAGCGAGTTATAAGCAACGTTGCTCTCGCACCTGAAGGCAATCAGCCACGAGGTCCAGACCAGGTGTGGAAAAGACTCACGAACCTTTTGGTTGTTGAAAACTCTTGACTCGAGCGATGAGTTAAGCAGACCGCCATAGCCAAAAAACTTTATAGCGCTGAATAAGAACGCGGGGATTCATATTTAGAAGATTTTTACATACTACACTAACGAGGGGCCACAATATTATAGAACGGTAAATTGGATAGTCATAAAGCACTAAGCGGAGGCACACTTTTAGATTATATTTGATACATATTTGTAATATATTTGTTCAATGTTGATGGTGAAAAATATTATGTTGTAGTAAAATATTATAATATACACTTTTATCAATTAAAATTATATTATAGTAAAATATGATCAATTACTTCGACACTATTAATAAATGATGGAGTAATTCAACACAAAAGATTTCGATAAATTTAAATAGTGGCGTAGTTAAAGAAACTATTTACTTTACTACTGATTAAATTTATGAAGTAGTTCGTATAAATTACTTCGCTACATTGAATTTTTTTGTTGTAGTAAAATATGCTCTATTACTTCTATATTACGATAAAGCAATACAATAATAAATACTTCGACCAAGCCAAATTATGCAGAAGCAAAATTAAATATTTACTGCACTAAAATTCAAAAATTGTGAAGTCGTATACATATTTTACTTTGTCAAACAACGTTACCTATAAAGTAATACATCATCAACTAGTTCGGTATTTTTACTAGTCTTGATGAAGTAATAAAGCTTTTTTACTTCGAAAATGGTCCAATTTTAAATCGGTTTTGGACTAGTGATAGACTTTGATAATCGTGTGACAAAGTAAAAAATTGATCCTTTTACTTCACATACGTCTACTTCGGTAATTATTTACCTATTACTTTGGATAATTCGAAAGTCTATTGTTGATTTTAACATAGTGGTAGGCTCTGGTCTGGTTGACTTCTTGTGGTACTAAAACACTCAGCAAATGAAATTTTATCTTACTGTTTGTTATGAAGTCGGCTTGTTCTTTCTTGATCCACTAATATTCTTTTTTGTCGGCTCCTTGCTGATCCTTAGATGCTGCAAAACTATATTTCATTATTAACAATAATTCAAAATTAGTTTTGAAGAATATCTCCATCTTCTTTTTCCAAGTCACGAACTCTCGCTTGAACTTAGGCGGGTAGATACTGGGTCTGGCCATCATCTTGGTGCTTTAGTTGGTGGTTAGTTCTTCTGAGGCAGTTGAGCTCTGATACCAATTGTCGGTCTGCGTTAGGTTGGCTAGAGGGAGTGAATAACCCTGAAACCAAAGTTAAAATTTTCTCTTGCTTAAACTTAGCAAGAATACAAGTTAGTTAAGCATAAACAATCAACAATAAAAAGAAATAACAACTTAGGAAATGAGTAAGAGACACCAAAAATTACTTGGTTATAATCGGGGAGGTTGTTAATCCAAGATAGTTGAAAGCGTACTAAAATTCTCCTTTGTTGAAGATGGAGAAGCCTCTTATACTCTTTGATAGCTTAGAAAGTAATTAGAAAGTTAATACAAAAGTTGTTATTCAATTCCTAGCTTCGGGGACCTTTTTATAGCTCCTGGAAAATATTATCCGTTTCTTGTAGGCACCTTCAAGATGGTCAAAGGCGCCTTTAATAAGATAGATTTTATCCGTTGAAGATAAAACTTTATCTTTGGCTAACAACTATTGAAGGCACCTTCAACTGGTTTGAAGGCGCCTTCAACTGACTTGAAGGCGCCTTCCATAAGGCTTTAAGGTCATCTTCCATAAGCTATAGAAGACGTCTTCCACAAGGCAGATCAACCTCTAGCTAGTCTTCTTCACGTGGGTAAAGCTCCGATTATCCTCGAGCAAGTTTCCTCCCCGACTTCTAATCCCTCGGATATGTCGCACGTGTCTTTCTCGTTCACTGGTGTATTCTTCTACAGCTTCTCATCCCTCGGATGCACCGAACTTGTCGACTTGATTCCCGTGCTATCCTTTTCATCCGCTGCATTTTCCGCTCGACTTCTTGTACTCCTAAGTTCTTGCACATTTAGATATAAGATATCAAACATAACAGGACCTAACATAACCCAGTTCACCACATAAAAACTACCACGGGTTACTTACATTGGCTTCCTTGTGCGACTGCTTGTGAGCGTCTGGCATCTACGCACCATCGCTCGTGAACGGCTGGCATCCACGCACCGCCGCTCACAAGCGGCTAACGTCCCTACACGACCGCTCGTGAGTGGTTGTGTCCCTGCACGGGCGCTCATGAGCGACTCGCTTCCCTCAGTCCCTATGCTGCCACTCGCAAGGGGCGAGTATCCTTGTATGGCCACTCACAATGATCATTAGCGACGAACGCACAAGCGGCGACGACGAACATCCACGACAACAACGAGCACATGCGACAAGCGGAAAATGCCCGCAATGATCACGAGGGTAAGCGACGGGCAGCTCACGAGCATCCAGGCACAACTGCTTGCGACGATTACAAGTGACAGGACTGTCTTCTCCCGCACTCCCCTCTCCCTCTGCCTTCTCTTCTGTCTCCAAGAGATTCTTTTCTCTTCCTGTTTTTTTCCATGATGACATCCTTTCCCTCACTCATCCGCTCCTTCAAGTAAACAGACCATTAAGCCAGTTAAAAATCTCAAATATTGAGGCAATGAGTGAA
The DNA here is from genome assembly GCF_018446385.1 of Zingiber officinale. Classification (NCBI taxonomy): domain Eukaryota; kingdom Viridiplantae; phylum Streptophyta; class Magnoliopsida; order Zingiberales; family Zingiberaceae; genus Zingiber; species Zingiber officinale. The sequence continues at coordinate 10,104,385 of NC_056003.1, forward strand.
ACCACGAGGCACTGAAAACGACTAAACGAGTCCTCGTCTCATAATAAACAAACAAATAAATAAACAAATAAATAAAAATATCTATCAGCTGTCGATATATGTGGATAGGTATCAAACGAACTAATAGAGACAACCCATCAATGTTAGTGGAAACTCAAGCCTACCAAATCCATGTGGAACCAAATCCTGTCCCACTCACAAAGTTGCTAAGCCTTTTAGATCAACAATTATAGAAAGAAGAATGATTCGATCGAACTGGTTTATACTTTCTGGTTGAACCGGTCGGTTCGGTACGAGATTTATTTAATAAAAAAAAAAGAAAAAGAAAAAAACCACCGACTCCATTCAGCTGGAGCCAATGAAACAGGGGAATCCGGAAAAAAGAAAAAAAACAAAGCATAGCAGAACAGGAGCATCAGAGGCAACCAGCGCATTCATGAGTCCACGAGGTAGAGGACAGACGTGGGATGTCACTTGGTTACCAACCACCAACTACCACCGCCCAAGCTGTGTCGATCCCACAGTGGCTAGTAAAGCGATGAGGATGCACAAAGCTTGGATGCAATTGTTTTGTCCTCTTCGCTTTTTGGATGAGGATGTTGCAAAGCTCCACTCATTTGCTTCCGATCGAACTATCGAATTAGATTGTCGCTTGCGCCTGCAATCAATGTCTATCTACCAACAGCTAGCTGCAGTGTCGCCAAGATGAATTGCTAATTCCTTTTTCAGTTTTTACCAGATGAAAATTGTTGTTTGCATCGGCTCTGTCATCTTTTATTTGAGATTTTAAAGGAAGAAGACGCTCATCGTATCATTTCTGGAACAACATACAAGTTCAGCATAATTTACTCATCCCATTTGAGGACTGGAAACAAGATCGTTGATTAATTAAGTTACACATGTTAATCGGTTGAGAATGGCCTTGTGATGGCAGGCAGCACAGGCGAGCAAGCAGTGCGTGGCTGCTTGGGGGATTTTTTTTCTGATCAATTATAAGGGAGGCTGATAGTGAGATCGAGATTGAGGTCGAGGTAGAAGTGACGGCCCTTGTCCCTGCTCCCACTGCCGCCGCCCTCGTCGCCGGAGATGTTCCCCGTGACGCTCGACATCATGGCCTCCTGGGTCACCGATTGCTTTAGGGTGTCAAAGCGGCGATCGACATGGTCGGGCATCGGCGGGTGAGACTGCGGGTCGAGCCCTCGGCTGAGGAGCTTCCTCTTGATGTGCGTGTTCCAGTAGTTCTTGATTTCGTTGTCCGTTCTCCCCGGCAGTTGCGCCGCTATGAGAGACCATCTGGCAAATAAGATCGATTTTTGTTCTCAACTGCTGAAACTAAGCTAAGAGCAAGTAGCTAGAGTAGGGGGTTTAATCACACACTTGTTTCCGAGCAAGCCATGGAGCTTGATGATCAGCTCGTCTTCTTCGACAGTAAAATTGCCACGCTTGAGATCAGGTCGGAGGTAGTTTATCCACCTCAGCCGGCAGCTCTTGCCACATCGAAGCAAGCCTTCGACAACAGGGAACCAACCAAATTATCTCAGAGCATGAAACAAGAAACAAGAAATAATCAAACTGACACACAACAACAAAAAAGTTAAGTACCAGCAGCTTTAGGGAGTGATCTCCAGCAGCCTTCGCCATGAGCCTTGATGTAGGAGATCAGCTTCTCATCCTCCTCCTTGGTCCAAACTCCCTTGTTTGTGTGAGCCTTCTCACAACATGGAGACCTCCCCATGCCAACACAATCAATCAGATAACAAATTTGGATGGGAGAAGGGAGTAGACGGAAGGCATTTGATATATATGCTCGCCAGGAAGAGGAGGAGGTAAGTGTGCTGCAGTTAATGAGCTGCCAATTGTGTTCGCGGGGCTCACTCGAGTTACTGAGCTGCTTTGGCTGGATTTGGTAGGTGGGACTACTTTTAACCAATTCTTCTTCTTCTTTTCTCTATTTTTTTTTTTAAATTTTCTGGTTCTCTTTAAATTTGTCATTTTTGTTTCCAATCTCATATTTGTATAGGAGCTCACGACCGACCAGCTCTTAGAACCACCAACTCATGTAAAATATCAATGTTTTTGGTGAAAGTGCATCCGTTCATTTTGGGTGAACAATCTTTATTCATCCATTCAACTTGAATCATTGCCATCTTCTCATTATCCATTCATCACATTATATGTATAATCACTTTTTGCATGATTAACAATTGGTAGGTAGAGATACTCCATCAAAAAAGATCCAGCATCAAATAGAACTACATGAATTGCTTATTCTTACAATGAACTGATTGATCGAGTAAGCTAATTCGATGGCGATAAAGCAAACTATATGAAGGATGGAAAAGGCTACCCACCCACCACCAGCCGGTGTCCCGGGTGTCCTCGGCTCCCACAGTACGACGGCCATGTGTTCTTGGAATAAAGATGTGAGACACTGGCCATGTTAGTTCCACCTACACACTTGCTCCACATGACACACCTCTGCCCTTCTTCTATTTGTTCACGGCAATGATCTCTGGTCAGGCAGAAGAGGTAGGTAGGTGTATGTCATATATATGCATTGCGACATGGCCAGCATCAATGGCTCATGGACACTACATTAAATTCTAAAGCTAACGCACTGTGATAAGGTTCAATAAATGTAACATGGTCATATAAATGAATTTACAGGAGCCGTTTTGTATGAAGCTTCACCATCAGTACTATACTATACTTGTTTGGCAGAGTTTTGTTTCATAGCTTCTTGAGAAACAGACGAGAACAACTCTTCCTGTCATAGTTGTTTTATGGCGCTTTGTATGAAGCTCAGATCTTAGTTTTGATAGATGCTATCAAATTTTGTCAGTTTCATAGCTCCCTTAATTCTTTTAATGTGATTCCAAAAAAATAAAGTAACAAAAGTAAGATAATTAAGGAAAATAATTTAAGCAATGCTAAATTTAATTCCTTTAATGTGATTCAAAAACCCTCGAGCCTTATTCAATAAAGTAAGATGAGTCAGGTCTTAAAAAGCTACTATATATATTTTCTCTTATGAAAGGCATAAAAATCTTGTGCGAAAGCTTATGATAAAGATAAAAATAGTAAAGTGAAAAAGACTGGTATAAAATAGAGCTTACTCAATGCCAAATAAAATAAAAGACTAAATAAAATTAAAAGACAAATGAAACAGTGAAATTATAGGGAAAAAAATTAAACAGAAAGAGTAACGAATCATCCTAACACAATTATTTCACAACAATTCAATAAAAAAATCCTAGCTTTCATGGATGTAAATATTGACTAAAAATATAAAATTAGTTTATAATATTGAATCTATAAAATAGATAATTTATTACTAGACCTAGTCAAAAAGTAATATTTATCTTTTTAACATAAATATTTCTATAATGTTTTTTATAACAAGATCAATGCTTGTATAATTCTCTCCTTTAATTTTTACAGAATATTATAGCAAATTTAAATTATGTAATACCTTTTTCTTTCTTTTTTTTTTTTGTTGGGTAATCCTTATCATTCTAATTCGGATGCGACCGATTCGATCCTACAAAATTTTTTTATGAGTCATCAGGATAAATCTGAAAATTCAAATGATAGTTCACACAATGACTCAGCAGTTCTAATGATTCAAAGGTGAGAGACGAAGTTATTACTCTCCCTAGTTGTAAACATTGAGTGCATGGAGAGCCTTAAGGTATGCTTATTATTGGAGCAAAATGTGATATCGTTTATCCCAAATGGTTTAGTATCGTCGATTATACTGTAAGATACAGACATGTAAATCATGGGAAATATTGTAACCTACCATAGTGATTATTTGTATGAGAGAGGTCACACATCCAATAAGATATTTTGCACCTTCTGAGAATTGATCTCAAGATCTATTAGAATAAACATTCATATAGGTATTAACTACGCCAACCATAAGGGCTAAGGTATGCTTACTATTGGACCATAGTTCAACGGTTCTAATGCTCCTCTTATACTCTCAGTTGAAGCATGCGATTAGCTTTGATAATTGATCCTGTCTGAAAATCATGGAGATGACGAGCTAGGGATGTGGCTATTGTGTTGACTGGATGTGGACTCCACTCTGCTTTGCAATCACAAGAAATGTCAGTGCCGAGCCACAGAAGGGGTCCCCAGTATTGCCTCTCCGACGCTCAAGTCAGTCACCGGAAAGAGGAAAAAGACAGAGCAATAGTAGACACAGGCGTGAATAGTGAATAATACGTACCTCCGCCAGTGCATAGACCCCCCTTTATATAGTGCCCCAACGAGCGACGTACACACTCCTAGAGGCATGGGCACGTTCTCCAATTTGTCCTATGAAAGGACCTGCCAGGAAAGTGTCTCTGACACCATATCTTAACAGGGCATGCATATCCCTGACAAGACAGTAGAAGTTCCCGTCGTACGATCCGTTTGTTGACCATGTCTTGTATCAACGACACTATCTCCTAAAATGATTTTAAGAGATACATCAATGATCCCTCTGTTCGGTCGAGCGGGATAGCCGATCGACTAGGAACTCCTCCTCTTAGACGAACTCGGTTGCTCTTCCCTGCGATGACTCAACTCGGTAGTTTGTTTCCGCCTGATCGGACTAACGCTCCGATCGTCCCAACGTAACTCTGCTTCGTGATGAGCGCTTGATGATCTTGGTTATACGAGCATTTTGTTTACACCAGCCTTTGCCGGTTGAGCAATTCGTGTTGGATCGTGAAGAATGCTAGGGGGGTGAATAGCGATCGTCAAAAATAGAGACAGAATCAAAGGGCGCAGCGGAAGAGAAAAATGGAAACAACGCTAACAAACCAAGTTTTACTTGGTGTAGAGCCTTCGTCGACTCTTACTCCAAGGCCCGCATTCATCGAGTGCTTTCGTTGGGCAATCCACTAACAATTTGCAAATCTTTACAAGAGAAATACAATGAATCTATTGTTTAAGTGTAGAAATAAACAAGTATACCAACAACTTCTCAGAGATCTGGAAGGTTGTGCTTTCAGTTGTTGGAGTCGCATCACTTTGTCGTTAGAGTTGTGTTGCTCGGTCGTCAGAGCAGCGTCACTCAACCGTCGGAGTCGCATCGTGGAGTCACAGGAATGTCTTTGGAGCAGCGCGTAAGAAAGCGATCACAAAAGAATGTGTGTCATCTGTTCCTGGTGGAAGGTTGCTTATATAGGCAGTTCTGGGCGCTTGGATCCCCTCCGGCGCCTAGACCGTGATGCCAGCCAACCAATCAGCACACTCCAAGCTGGCGATAAGATAAGCTTCGGCCATTCCGGGCTCCCGGATCCCTTCCGGGCGCTCGGACCTCTTTTCCAGTAAATTATTTTCCTGCAAGAAAAGGTTAGTCCGAGGCAAATAAAAATTATACTATCATGCAAAACAAAATTAATACAACAACAAGTAGAGTAGTAATTAGATTCTATATCTTCGATATTAGAATCTAGTCAAGATCTCAACTTAGATTTCCAAAATGGATCTAAGTTAGATCGACGTCTACTGTTCCCTCAAACGAGGAACGTGTTCTCACCAAGTCACTCCCCTCCAGTGAGTTACCTTAACTTACCGCTTTGTCAGACATCCGGTCAACCCGTCGATCTGTCTGGACTTCGTGCCAGCTATCCGATCGGCTCGTTGACCTAGCTGGACTTCGTGACAGATATCTGATCAACCCGTCGACCTATCTGGACTTCGTACCAACTATCCGGTCAGCCCGTCGACCTAGCTGGATTTCTTGTCAGATATCCGGTTAGCTCGCCGACCTATCTGGACTTCTCCCACACACTTAGTTACATCGTTAGATCATAACAAACCTAACTTAACTTACTTTGTCATTCATCAAAACCTGAGTTAGACCGTTAATGCAACCTGCACCAACAGTTCGTTCCCGATCGACCATTGCAGGAGAGCTCTGCTCAACCCCCTTTAGCGAGCCCTTGACCTAAACCCGTTGGTTTTCTGATGTTGACCCTTTTAACTTTGACCTCCACATCGACTGCAATATCTATCTTTTGACCCGCACTTCATGAGTCCCATTATGACCACATCAATAATCATCATCAATATTTAAGGTAAACTTAAGATACTTTGAGCCTTGTATTTTGAAAAAGGAGGACAGGCATTAACAATATCAAAGGCGAAACTGTTCTACAAGATCAAGTCGACAAGAGCTAGGATAAGATAGGCCGAGAAAATTAATCTACAAAACCAAATAAAAATGAAATATCTCTACAATCCTCTACGGGATTAAGAAAAACATTATATTTTCCTTGCCATATTCCACACGGTACCAAGGAAGGATAACACACCCACATTCATTGAACTGGCACCAGAGTCAACTAGCAAACCCAGTGGACTTGTACCCTCTCCCCTCTGTGGGATAAAATAGCGCAAAATCTATGTCATTCACAGATCTGTGTGGGCCCACAATAACTCACACCGGTAGGCCTCCTCCCCGGGGAAAAGTGTGCGAAGTGCACAGTATCGTGGAGGGGCCACGACTATGGCTTGTGGGCGAGGACTTCAACTGCACTATCAGGTCCGAAGAGTGACAGAAATGTTCAGGTAACATAATGTATCCAAACTTGGAGCCAGGCTCAACGTTTGGTAGATCTACCTTTGCTCGGCCTGTCGACAATCATTTCACATGGTTTTTTCCTGTCTGTGAAGGGCTTTCTTGCGTGTCTAAGTTGGATAGCTTGTGTACCAATATTATCTTCACGGAGCAAAATTCTTAGGGTTGGAAGGCCCAATCGTTCTTGAATCTTGATGGTCTACCTAATCAATCCCCACACACTTTTAATTCTATGCTCCTGACACCGAATCCAGCACATGTTGATGGCATTGTTCAGGCTTGGAAGGGCCATTCACAGCTCGTTGCAATTGCATCTTCCAGCACTCTGTCCCTACTCCGCAGGAGGCGATCAAAGCTCATATAGAAAACGTAGAGGTGCCACTGAATTACTTGGACAAATTAGTACTACATTTCGACAGTGATCCAGCCGGGAAGTGAAGAGTTGTGGACATATTTTGATAGGAAACACTCGCGACTGTAAAAAAGTGAAATGGTTCGCCCCAACGCCTCCACCGTACCCAACCCAAGCCTATCACGAGAGAGGTAAATTACGGTAGTTGATAGGGTAAGTGGTGGGTGGGGTGAGGTACACAGAGTCAGAGATTTACATCCCAACATCCCTGTAGTTCGACCCCGCATTTTCAGCTACAAACGTAACCACCACTTACCATCTCGGATAATCCCGTGGGATTATAGGGAAACACTTGCAAAAAAATGTAGATTCACTACATTAACAATTCCCCTAGTGCTGACCCCACGGATATGGAGGGAGGTACATACGGGTACACAGGCGTCAGGCGCATGGTAGGATAAACCTCAGGTCGTTAGTTCCTGAGAATTGACCCCTGGTCATTACGTCAGAGATGTCATGCGCCCATCGTTTGTGCTACGCCCTTAGGGGAGAAACACTTGCAAACACCAACAAAAAGAGAAGGGAGAAAACTATCAGTAAGCAGGCCAGGAAAGTGTCCCTGATACAACTACTCCGACGATCAAATCAAGATCGAGAAAGAAGAAGAACAATGACGCAACGAGAGAAAGGCAATATACTTACATATATGTGTAAGCAGAGAAGAACCCCTTTTATAATTTCTCCGATAATCTTCGTATTTAATAAGGCATCATATGACTGTTTGATAATCTGTCTAATCGTCATGCTTCCACTATATCCTGCAGTCTCATTATACGTATGAGAGAGTATTACGTATCTATGCGAAGATATAATTTTCTAACTTTTGACAAACTCACATGCTATATTAAAGATGAAGCGGGCTTATGGATTAGAACTTAGAAGGTCTATTAGGCTGCTAGTCAAGAGATGAGTCACGGACAAGGACCAGTCTTTCATGCGGAGTGAATAGGCTATGATAGTGCCCTAGAGGGGGTTGGGCCCGTAGACAACTAGCAGATTGGGGAGTTGGGCCTTGAGAGTTTGTCCGATCAGCATTAGTCGATCGAGAGATGAGGGAAGCAAGGCCTCGTAGGCATCCGACATAATTGGAGTTGGCTCCTGAGAACTCGAAATTAGTCGATCAGGAGGTGAGGGGGAGCAAGGCCCTATAAGTGTCCGACAGAGTTGGGTAGCTGGCCCATGAGAGCTTGTCTAATTGGCATTAGCCGATCTAGAGGTGAGGGAGAGCAAGTCCCATTGGCATCCGATAGAGTAGGAAATGGACCCCTGAGAACTTATCCGATCGGCATTAGTCGATCAAGAGGTGAGGGAAAACAAGGTCTCATAGACGTTTGACAGAGTTAGAGAGCTAAATCCCTGGAAACTTACCGATCGACCTAGGCCGACCAGAATGATTAGATCTTATTGGATAGATTACTTATCCCATCTTAGACTTTGACCTTGGGACCCCTCCCGCTATTCGCCGTATTAGGCAGGAATCTCAGTGCATGTGAACTACAGATCTTGCTTTTATGGTCTTGAAAGCTGCTTTCGACTTCTCGAAGTGCATCATTAAAAAAATAAGAGACTTCCAATGTTCTCAAAGAGTTAGAATCAGATGTGTGGGTGCTTTGTTGTGAAGGGACGAAACAAACAGCTAGATTTCTGATCTTGCCTCCTCTCACCTAATCAAGATGAGAATTGTCCGATAAGTTGTCTGCACTTTGTAGACAAGGGACAGCAGACAGGAGCTGCAATTTCAAAATTAGGAAGGCAGTGGAAAAGAAATATTAAACTCCCAGGGATTCTTACCAAAACATAATGTTTTTTTAAAAAAAAATCTGAAGATGGACAGCCTTCTCAATGAACCAAATAAATGCACAAGAAGCATAGTCCCCAGTTCTTGTTTAGTTGTTCTATTTTGTCATGCAGAAATAAAAGTTCTGTACTGGATTATCATATTCGCACATATTTTCCTAAAGCAAGCCGAATTCATTGATTCAAGAAAGGAAGTATTATAACATTCTGATAAAATGAATTACTTGTAATACACATGACACAAAGTAGAAAAACAATGAACAAGCTATGAAATATATAGAACAAAGGAACTCATATAAGGAACATGGAAATGGTATCAGCATAGAGAATCAATGAAGGTGGCGAACTAATTTTGTACTGTGTCTATGACAATAACTGGATCATTTAATACTGAGACTGACTGACCAAGGTCCAGCACCATGAACAGGAAATGAACTATCAGATGCATCCAATGAATTGTAGGTTACTGAAAACCATCAATTCCACCAAAGTTGAAGGAGTCTATGTTCATAGAGAAAAAGCCATAATCATCTTCAGCATTTCCGAAGTCTGAAACATTAGTAACTCCAATTGCATTGTCAGAGAAGAGATCATTTGTTTCCTCCATTTTGGTAGTTACTTCGCAGCTATGCCCTTGATCTGAGGTTCCCTGACCTTTAATTTCATCCATGGGCAGTGCTGGTGTGTGACCCTGGAATAGTGCAATGTGCCCAAACAACTTGTCTTTCCTCGAGAATGTAGTTCCACAAGAACAAAGCCATTTGTCGCTACCACAGTGTTTCTCATGAGTTTTCAAATCTGCCATCACTGAAAACTTTTTGTTGTTGCACTTCCTGCAGATGTAGCTCTTGTCACAATGGCTTCTCTTGTAGTGGTTCTTCACACACAAAATTGTCTTAAGAGGCAGGAAATTCTTGTGCTCACGGTTTCTCTTGCAACCAACAAAAGGACATGAATATCTCTTTAGAAGCACAGGTTCAGAGCTTGCTTCTTTCTGCGGTTTGGAGAGGGCAGATGGACTCTTGTACTCATCTCCATGGCCTCTCATATGCATCCTTAGGTTAGCATCTCTTTTGAACCCCTTCCCGCAGATTGTGCAGAAGTGTGTGTGTGGTGCTAATATCTCCTCCTTTTCGAGTTGCAAAACCTCATATGATCCAGGAGGAAGGTTTTCTCCACTTACCCCATCTCCACTATCCTTCACATCATTGTCATCTGCGGGCATTGATTTGATTCCCTCATCGTCCCATTCACCCAGACCTTTGATAAGCTCTTCATATTCAGAAAGCTCAGTTCCCTCTGAAACAAGGTCAAGCTTTTGTTGCGAAGTGCCAACAAGTCCCAAGTCAGAGGCAGAATCTGGAATACTGGGGATTTGTCCAACAGAGCTGCCACCGTTTGCAAGAACATTTTTCATTGAGGGTAGAAGGGTTCCTGCTGTAGAGATCAACTGAATTATGATAGAAGTTAGATCTGTGTTTATGAGCTGCTGCTGCACAGCAAATTCATTCGATTGGGTTGAGATCCTGCCTTTGTTGTTAAGGGTGGAACGAACTATGTCCCGAATTTGATGGATCTTCTGCTCTAGAAAATCCAGGTTGTTAAGCATAGCTCTTGGATCCAAATTCATTTTGAATTGTGGGGTCTGATAAGACTGATCGGATGAGTTGTGATCCAAGTTTGATGAGAATTTGATCAAGGACTGCTCACTTCTAGCATCAAAACATATATCTATGGAGTTGGACACGTCGACTTGGTGGTTCTGATTAAGATTTCTTGATTGATCTCCCCCCGAAGAGGAAGCTTCAAAAATTGGCATCCGTTTAGAATCCATAAAGCCGTTTTACAACCTTCAGCCATTTTGAAAACCAAGAGTGAGAATCAGATGAGGAAAAAAAATGAAGTTGTGATTACATATTGGCAATAGAAATCAAGTTTAGGAAGGAGGCCACTGTGAGAACGATAAAGCTACCAAAGTTTCAAGAAACGCAAAGTCAATGGGGACGAAGGTCTAATCCATCATCAATCAATATAGCAGTTTAAGCCAGTAACTGTAAAAAAGTAAAGAAAAGACTCGTATGAAAACCAAAAGCAAAGATCATAATAAACATTAAAACGCTCTACTCCGATTTAACTTGTACTAAAAGATAAGTTTCACACAGTACTTACCAAACAAACAATTCCTCTATCAAGATTGCAGGACAAGAACATGAAATCACACCTACCTCACTTCCCTCTTATGAACAATCTAAAAGATAAAAGTCAAACATCACATGAACAAACAAAACGATAACCAGCTGAACAAAAACACGCAGATTTTTTTCAAAAAGCTTCAACCTTTCCTCGTGGATTCTGAAAGATCCAATCTCAACCACTTTCCCCGACTACCACGAAAGAATCAAAAAAGAGAGAAGTGGACTCACATAAGCAGATCCCTACGAGCTGAAGCAACGAAATGGAGAAGAGACTCGTCGCCTTCGCGGCGGCAGCTACCAACCGATAGCTCCTCCGATTGCAAAATCCAAGTCAACACACCGGCCCTCCTCTTCGCATCCGCATTCAGCTCGCCCGCCACCCCTCCCTCTGAGTCGACGAACCCACGTACTGAATTGACTACTACTTTGTCGTCTTCCACTCTTCGTCGTGCGAGTTGCATTAAAGTAGGGTTGTTAGAAAACTGCAGAGTAACGTGTACTGCACGAACTCTATGCGTAAACTGTTCCAGCGCTTCTTAATTGGCCGAAGGCCCCAAGGAAATGATGCACGACGACGTAACCCACAGCGCTGTAGCAGAAGCGAAAGAGAAATCGATAAAGATGAGTAAGGAAAGAAAGAAAAGGATCGGAGGGAGAACGATTTGAAATTGCAAATTATACAAAATCATATTCATTTTCTTTGGTTGGTTAATCTTGTGGAAGAAGGGAACAAATGGAAAAAAGCCAAAAAGATAATCTAAACATTCTGTGTGACGCCGGTAGCAGCGTGGGCCTGCTGCAGCTCCACGTCGTCGGAGAACCTCAGCAAGTGCCTGGCCACGTCGTACTTCTCGCCGTCGCCCCAGAGCGCGTAGGCCTCCTCGCCGTGCACCTCGTCGTCGCCGATCTGCATCTGCTCGTGGGACATGCGCAGCGGCATGACGAGGAGAATGAGGAGGCAGATGAGGGAAGTGACGACGGCGTTCCAGGCGACGATGAAGGCGGCACCGGCGAGCTGCTTGAGGAGCTGGACCCCGCCGACGCCGCCGTAGACGCCGCCGCGGGAGTTGGTGACGGGGAGGAAGAGGTTGCAGAGGACGGGCTCCGCGAAGAGGCCGGTGGCGGCGCCGCCGAGCAGGCCGGCGACGGCGTGGGTGTGGAAGACGCCGAGGGTGTCGTCGATGTTGCTGAGGAAGGACCACCGGCGGTGCAGCACCATCATGGTGAACCAGGGGATGCTGCCGGATAGGATGCCCATCAACATGGCCGCCCACCCTTGGACCAGTCCTGCCGGTTCGTTAATTTGGGGATTTAGGGTTTGCACCGGTTCGAGACACGATTACATATTTGGGCGGGTTTAGGTCTAGGGTTGGTACCTGCACCGGGAGTGATGCAGACGAGGCCGGTGATCATCCCTTGCACGGCGCCGATGACGGACGGCTTCTTGAAGAAGATCACGTCGAGCGTCGTCCACATAAGGAGGCTCATCGACGCGCAGATATGGGTGTTGAGCACCGCCATGGAAGAGTCGATGTTGGCCGCGTAGGGGTCGCCGCCGTTGAACCCCGTTCACCCGAGCCACAGCAGCCCAGCGCCGGCCAACACCAGCAGCACGTTGTTGGGCGGGAACCTCTCGCGGTCGCCCACCGATCTCGGCCCGACCTGTACCAATTACGGGCTCGGTGGTTTTAGGGTTCGGGCCCAAATCCCTAGTGAACATTACATTACTTGGGCAAAACGTAAACCCTAGCTCACCCAATATGCAGAGGTGAGGCCGGCGATGCCGGAGGACAAGTGGATGACGTATCCGCCGGAGTAGTCGATGACGCCCCACTGGAAGAGGAAGCCGCCGCCCCAGAGGGAGAAGGCGCCGACGGTGTAGGAGAAGGTGAGCCACAGGGGGACGAACAGCATCCACGCCTTGATGCTCATCCGCCCGAGGAGGGATCCGGCGAGGATGACGACGGTGATCCCCGCGAACACGCACTGGAAGTAGACCATGGAGGCCATGGGATAGTACGGCATGACCATAGGCGTCTCGACCTGGCCGGAGTGGTAGTAATGGGCGGTGGCCGGCAAAGCCGCCTGCTCGATGAGCAACTTCTGGCCGAGCGCCGGCTTGGCCTTCCCCCAGAAAGGCAGGAGCTTGTCGCCGAAGGACATGTTGTAGGCCCAGACGACCCAGCAGATCCACACGGCGGCGAAGGCGTACAGCGCCATGAATGCTGAGTTGACCGCCCACTTCTTCTTCACGATGCTGCCGTAGAGGATCACCAGCCCCGGCACGCTCTGCAGCCCCACCAGCGTCGCCGACACCATCTGCCACGCATTGTCCCCCTTGTTCAGCCAATCCTTCACCGCCGCCGACGTGTTTCCCTGGTAAGCTATCGGCACCGACGACGTCGACATGGCTAAAGCCCACTGAATCCGCACACCTGTCAGTTCTTCTGATCGTTTGACTTGGTATCTCGTTCTATTGTAACTGCAACATCAAATCAAATTAAATTAAATTAATTTTAATTTTATTTTCAATTTTCAAAGCATCACAAATCGTCGAGTAGAATAAATTAGCAGTTAGCTTGATGCTGACTTGCTGAAGTAAGCGAACCATCATCATCGTTATACACATATATTTTTTCAGTATGTATAATAATGACATTTTAGAAATCAAACAAATTTTAAACAATAAATATTTTATTATTATTATTTTTTTTTATCAATTTCATCTCACCCACATGTGAGTGGATTTATTTTATTGCGAAGTCTCAAGTTTGGACGAGTCGTTTTGTTTGTCTTGCCCTGGTAAGAAACGTCACCATGGTGAATAAATAAAGCTCAATGTGTCACCGCGTTAATTATATTATTCAGTAAAGAAAATTAGTTATGAATTATATGTAGTGTCTTTCTTTTCTTTTTTTAATAATGAATTGATGAACTGGAGACAATGAATATGGAAGATAAACAAGTATCCCTTGAATTATTATTGAAAAGAAAAATGCCAAAGTTGTTATCTCAAAGTATGAATCCGTTTGAACTTTGTGTAACAGCTTTTTCCCCCAAAGTGTTACGAGTACTACCGAAGTACCACTGAATGATTATTAAGTGCTATAAATTTAGAATACAAGAATTTTTATTTCCTAAATGGGTGATTCACTGTGATGGGATCTTAATATCATTTGGTGGAACCTAAGAAAACAAGATTAAATTTTTTTACAGTTTAGTGGCATCTTAATAATTATCTAGTAAAACTTATGTAATGCTACAATAGTAATAATTATGTAGCGTTTAGCTAGCATCTACAATTAAAAATTTTATATTGTAAATTGATGGCATTTTGATAACAATTTCATGGTAAAATTTATTTTAAATTTTAAATTTTTATATTATCAATTTTTATAGGTAATAATATTTCATGCCTAACACAACCACAATACTTATGTAAGGTCGGGCTATAACAAAGGAAAGAGATCAATTATAGGTAGGATTGTAAATTAGTCGTGCCGAACTAAGTTTTATGATGTTTAAGATTGTGTGCGGAGCTAGGTTTTATGATGTTTAAGATTATTTGATAAGATAATTAAGTCAAGCCAAGTTGAACCCAAAATGAACCAAGCTCTTAAAATGATTGCTCAAGCTTGATTTGGTTCATTTTTTACAAGTTTTAGTTTGGTTCAAATTTGGTTTGTTTAAATGTTATTGAACTCTAAATTCAAGCTTTTTTTTTTGTTACAAATTTTTATATTTTAAACTTATTTGATTGGTTAGTGAACTTGATAATATAAACTTGTTTATTCATTTTTAATTTTTTTTATTTAGCATGTTGACGTATGATGATTTGAGAGAGGGTGAATCATGAGTATTATATATATATATATATATATATATATATATATATATATATATATATAAACTTATCAAAATCGAGTGTGCAGTGGAAGAAAACCAACTAAGACAAAAGAGAGACACTATCGATTATTTTATTTGCAACCCTAACAACTACTACTCCAAGGAACTCCCCCCCCGGGACGTTTCGGGCGAGCAATTCACTAAGATTTTCTTCCGAAGAACTTTCAGACAAAGATGTTGAATATAAGGATGAATAAAGTGTAACACGCTACACTTTCCTATGCAAGTATAATAATAATCAACAATTAAATGTTTTATCGATAATAGGAGCTCGATGTCGGTATGGTCCTTGCTATAGAAGTTTACTCAATCATGAGTTCGGCGCAATAAGGTCGCAGCATAGCAGTTGCAAGGTGATTGCGTAGTAGAATCGAGTTGAAGCTTGTTTCAGAATTGATGTTATGCACTGTTTCAGTGAGCTTCTTTTACAAGGCATTGGGGGCGCCTTGATTCATCCAGGATGCCTCCATGCACGCTGATTCGATCCAATGACATCGGTATTTATCCAATTTCAAGCGCCTCTAGTGTCCCCGAGCGCCTCCAATGTGCTGACGTCTATCCTCGTAGCTTATCCAGCACGGGGCGCCTCAGTTCACCAGAGGCACCTCTAGTCACCCAAGACACCTCTGTTCACCCGAGACACCTCTATTCACCTAAGGCGCATCAAGTCACTTGAGGCACCTTTGTTAACTTGAGACGCCTATGTTCACCCGAGGCACCTCTATTCACCCGATACATCTCTAGTCACCCGAGATGTCTCTGTTCACCGGAGGTACCTCTATTCACTTGAGACACCTCCAACCAACTGAGACGCGTAGTATAGTATTCATTCTAGTTTGACTTTTCACTTCAAGCTTAACTTTTCACTTCAAACTTGACTTTTTCACTCCATTTATGCTGATCTGATCCAATGACATTGACGTTTATCTTATTCCAAACGCCTCCAGTATCCTCGGGGGCTCTGAAGTGCCAACGTCTATCCTCACATCTTATCCAGCGCAGGGCGCCTATGTTCACCCAAGGCGCCTCAGTCACCCGAGGTACCTCTGTTCACCCAAGGCACCTCTGTTCACTCGAGACACCTCCAGTCACCCAAGACGCCTCTATTTACCCAAAGTGCCTTTGTTCACCTGAGACACCTCCAGTCACCCAAGGTGCCTCTGTTCACTCGAGGTGCCTCCAACCAATTGAGGCGCTTGAAGTACTGTTCATTCCAACTTGACTTTTCACTCCATTCATGCTTATCTGATCCAATGATGTTAGCGTTTATCCTATTCTGGGCGCTTCCAATATCCTTGGGCACCTCCAAATTGATGACGTCTATCCTCGCAACTTATCCAACCCAGGGCGCCTCTGTTCATCCGAAGCGCCTCTAGTCACTCGAGATGCCTCTGTTCACCCGAGGTACCTTCAGTCATCCGAGGCACCCCTGTTCACCCGAGGTGCCTCCAGTCACCCGAGCCAACTCTGTTCATCCAAGGCACCTTTGTTCACCTAAAGCACCTCCAACCAATTGAGATGGTTGGAGTCCTATTCATTCCATCTTGACTTTTCATTTCAAGCTCCTATAAAACATGTTAGTCCAATAACAAAACTACTGTAAAATAGAGCCAGCACAAATGCATGAACAATTATATGTTTATAAATTAGATCATGTCTAACCAAGACCAGGATATAGTCTTGGTTTCAACTTAGATTTCTAAGTTGGACCAACGCCATGGTCCCATTAGACTCGTTCTCACTATAACTCTCTCTCTAATTTTTTACCTCCACTTACTATTTGTAGACTTATCTCCTTGACATTTGATCTTTTTATCTACTAGAACTTCTTGCTAGATATTCATTTGGACTTCAGCTAGTAATATGATCTTATTAACATGACTGAACTTTCTGTCAGATATCAAGTGCTCTCTGACCTATCTAAATTTTCTGCTAGTTATCCAATCCTCTTAACCTAACTAAACTTCTTATTTAGTGTTTAGTCCTCTAGACTTATTAATTCCTTCAGTCCGCACACTTAGAAAATATTAGATCATAACGGGATTTAACTTTGAACTTTTGGCAAAATCAAAATATACGTTTAATTTTGATGCTTCTTACACTAACAATTGATAAGAATTTTTTTGATACATAATTCACAAATATTATTTACGAATATATTTACGAACACTAACAAGTTGAATACTGTGCCCAACTTTATTTATTTAATTTAACAAGTTATTCAAATTTATTCATTTAATTAATCTGCGTGTATTGAACGAATATAAATAAACTCTTATCAAATCAAACACCAAATTTGTTCACAAACGTTTAATTCATTTATGGCCTAATTATGGGAAAAGAAAAAAATACAAAAAAAAAGTAAGCAAGATGAAGAATCCCTAGTCGGCTTGTCTAAGTCCTGATTGTGTATTCATATCCAAATGTACTTCAGGGTTGAAACAGACCCTCAAGCTCAAAAGAAAACCTTGAAACAATTCACTTACATTATTCAGACAAGCTAAGAATATGAAAAACCTTGAGAAACAATTCGCTTACAATATCCAAACGAGTACAGTAAGCACAAATTGTCTAACAATAAAAAGTCCTCGTTTGCTGAGTAATAAACCTAACCATGTTGACTAACTAAAGACTGGAAACTGCTTTGCTTGCTTCGATGACTCTGTAGAGAAATATCTCTCTAACGAGCTCACTCTAACCTACGGAATCACAGCATTCCCAGTAATTACTGGGTCATCAAAAGGATGCAAATAAGATAAATAGAATATTATAGAAATCGGTCCAGCACCAAAGTGAATCATCAGCCACATTTACAATGTACATACTAAAAAATAGACTCATGTCTTTCTGCACAAGATGGGAACATTGATAGGAGGCATGAGCATCACAAACATAAATGTTGCAACTTTTGGCAAAGTCCTACGTCATCATCAACTTGGTTTTTATCATGTTCTAAACTGCATTTAGCGAATACTACCAGGGACCAAACAACTGACCAATTTGTTTGAATGAAAAGACAAGATCATACCAACAAAAGGCCTTTTCTTGAAGGTCTGCCAATCATAACCATCCAACAATTTCCATTGGGACCTCAAAAGTATCAATTCCTTCATATTTCTCAAGCTTTTCAGGGACCAAACAACTGACCAATTTGTTTGAATGAAAAGATAAGATCATACCAACAAAAGACCTTTTCTTGAAGGTCTGCCAATCATAACCATCCAACAATTTCCATTGGGACCTCAAAAGTATCAATTCCTTCATATTTCTCAAGCTTTTCAGATTGATTGAATACGGCACAAACAAGGTATAACAGAAAGGTAGTTGAAGAAAGTGAGGATATGAAGCTACAGCAAAATGCAGAGTTAAGGATCAGTAATAATCTTTTGCCATGCTAACAATGTAATCTGAGCCACTATGTAAATAGTTTTAGTGGCCATTCTCCAGTAAGATAACCTCATCTACTGTATTATCTACTTGAGGGGCATCACACACTCGAGGTGTGATCGCAATGTTTTTGCAAATAGCATAGTGAAAGTCAAATTCCGCTTTTAGTTTGCAACAGCTGGCTTCAATCCATTTCTCAGCAACACTGGTAGAAACACTATCTTGGTTGTCCCTCTCATGCTCCTCAATAGCTGGTCTTATCTTATCATAAAGAGAATCCAGTCGAGCTGTAGCCTGCTTCTTTGTTTCCTGCATAAAGAGATCAAAAACTTCATAACTCATGTTCCTTGAAAAAGTAAGAACCAACCAATTATTATAACTTTTAATTCGTTAATTAAATATCTTTACTTCAACAGATTGTATGTTTTTGTGAAATAGACCAAGCAGTAGAATTTTTATCAGCCGCCAAACGCCAAATAACAGGGTTAGCAAGGAACTAGCTATTTAGCTCATAAGAAACAGATGTCTGTAAAAATTGACATGAACCACTTGAACCATTGCATTGTTAACTATGAATGGCGGAACCAATCATATTGGTGTCAGATAGTGTCTTCCAAAATGATCCAAGTCCTTGCATTCAGCGACCTGCCTTTTGAAAAGCAAAGAAAATTCATACACATTGGAGACCAACCCAAGATTGGATGGGAAGGATTGTCAAAAGTACCAAAGGACCCATCAAGCAAATAATAGATGAGCCCTGGGCAGAAGAGCATCTGCAGTGAGCTAATTAGTTGTATTTAAGCACCTTCAGTGGAAAATTATCCACTTTACCTTAGCCACAAGGTTATAACAGGCAAAATGTTGCAGAACAAAATTTAAAGTCTCATTCAAAACCAAGGACTCTGTCCCCAGCCAGAACTAGATGTGCCAATACAAGCTGGTGCAAGTGGATGGTGCCAATCCCATGGCTGTTCCTCTGAAGAGCCCTTACAGCAGCAGCAACAGTAGAGGAGGAAGAGAAGACAAACAAGTCTTGTGCAACAGAAGAGGATTAACGTGGTCGGTCAAGATGAAGAACAACTACCAGAGGAAAAATGCTTTTACAATTAATCTAAAATATATCACAGGACATTTATTATAACTATAAAAAATTACAAAAGGAACAAAGACAACTGTCTTTAAAGGTATTAGCAATTTTTTTCAACCGGTTCACTTGACTGCTGAACTTTAAACTGTAATGTTAATATTTAAACCATTCAAATGAAAAATAATACCTAAGGTTTTTGCGAAATTCAACTAAGACAATCTCCCCACCAAAGGAATTTATTTAGGAATTATTCTTACCTCACAAGCAAGAATTTCTTCACGTGCTTCAGACACTGCTAACCGCTCACAAATTAGTTTCACATCAATTTGTTTTCGCATTCCAATTTTAGATTTACCACCAGCATTTCGTGATGAGCTTTTTGACAATGGACTTGACTCTGTGTGATAATTGCGGCAAGCATGGTTACTCCGAATGCGTGAAATCATTGCACTTTTTTTAGCAGAATTTTGCTGAGTGCTCTCCAAGTATATGGTATCTTCCTCTGTTGTATCATATTTTGCTTCATCAATTTCCATAGGGGCAAAATTGATTGGTTCCACCACAATCGGCATTGATTGAGAAAATATTGGAGAATCAAAATCATCTGTATTTCTCAGTAATTCTTCATTATCCCTTTCAACAATCGGAATATATGGGATAATTGCGTTAAGAGACTTCGATGTTGGCTCATCATCATCAGAATCATACAAAGGAACATTCTCGACTGAGTATCTTCCATCACAAGAAACCATGTATGTCAAGTAAGCAACTATCCACAAACGTGGAGAAATTTACATGAACAGAAAGGTAACTACAGAAGGCTGTAAGCAATGCAACTAGTCATAACTGTAATCCTAAATAATTGGAGTTACAAGTAGAGAACCATATCTTTGTTTATCTTCACTTTTTTTACATTTTAATCTACAGCTTTATCCAACTGCAATGACTAATACTAATGTTTTAATTGGTAAAATGCATCAACTAAAAAAATGTACATAGTTATTGCCCCAGGACCAAAGTGAATCGCATCCAATTAGTTTAATGACAAAAGCTGCCTCATTTCACATGAAATAATGGAAGATTTAAGTTTCCAGCATACAACACCACAAGAAGCCATGAAGACATATTAGGTTTATAAGCCATTAAGAATTAAGTTTATACCGTTATAACTAGGAAAACTAAACATATAGTATTATTAGTGCAGTAGAATGATATGCATGGTATTCGCATGCACATAACCAAGCCAATATTCTAGTACATCGGCATAACACCATCAAAATTGCACCGAAATACTAGTGCACAAGAGTGATGTTTAATTACCACAACTAGCATAGCATGTGATGAATAGCTGAACATTACCAAGATGAAAATAAAACATATCAAGCTAGTAAGCTACCATCAAATGCTAGGTTATTTTGCATCAATAACCCATGAAGTGAGAGGGAAAACTGAACATTCTAACCATGGTAGAGAAGCAAGTTTACCTGTCATCGTTATCATCCCAGAGATAGGTGGCCTCCTACAAGATGATCATGGATAAGATAACAAGCAAAGTAATCAAAGAATTCATTTGTCAAAAAGATGAAAGCAAATACAGTTTTGAAAATAACATCAATCAAGCCACAGGACAGTGAGGATACAAGAATCAATCTAATTGAGAGAAACAAAAACTAACTTATCAAAGTGAACTATACCTCAGTGAGAAACAAGAATTTGCTAAAATAAATTAATGACTAGGACATGCCAATCTTGGAAAATAAAAAATACAGAGGATGCTCTAGAGCCTGTAAGTTTTCTGTAAATTGCATCTGAATTCTGAATAGAAATGATTTAGCACCTCAATTATAACATAAAAGATTTACTTGTCTACCTTCAGTATTTTTTTCCCAAAGTAAATTCAAGGGAACCATTATTAGGGATCAAATACTTGAGGTGTTCAAATAAAGTTAACCTCTAAAAGCAAACAAGTGGTGTTTGAGAATCATATTTCACCTGAAAACCACGGGATTTAGCTCCAAGAAATTCAGAACAGCAGGATGCACCACAAAGGCAGCGGACTATGGCACCACCATACCATTCAAAATTATAGTCATAAGCCAACTCTGTTCCAGCAGGAATATCTTGCATAGCAAAAATCCCAACTCTCACTTCTCCCAACACGTTCCATTTTCTTGTTTCACAATTTGGTTGACTACAAGCATTCAAATTTTAGATTCAAACAGTGTCTAACACCCTACTTTTGTCCATAAAAAATACATGGAAATTAATGGAAAAGAGATGGCACAAAAATGGAACCATGCATGATTCTCCTACTGGTACTAATCGTATATCAACAAAATAAAGAGGCTAGCCATGTGAATTAAACACTACTGCCAGGGAATAATGGAGTAGCCCTATCATAAGGCAAATGTCCACCGTGAAGACACACAATGCAAAGAAGAACATGTAAGGAGTCACTTCCATCGCATAATCCCATTCATAGATTCTTACCAAGAATGGTTGATGAACCTTGCTAAGCTTCCTTTGTGAGTGGCATCAATTGACTCATCTGCGTTGAGATAAATAATATATGCATCTTTCAATCCTGATGAAGGAAAAAAGAAATTCTGTGAATAGATAGTACAGGCACCACAATATTTCACAATTTTTTTAAAATACCTGCAGATTCATAAGCTTGAGATCGTTGCTTGGCTTCCTTCCATGATATTACTTCCCCACAGTACTCAATAACAAACTGTCCAACCTAATTTCCACACAGGTAGAAGTAGCCATAGGTTGAAAAAAAAGACATATGAAATGAAGGGGAATGGTTTCTTACATGCAAGAATAAATCAGACATATGAAATGCAGCACGAATAGTTTCTTACATGCAAGAATAAAATACAAAAAAAGGAGTTGTTTCACATCCCCATAGAACCATAATGAAGGGGAAAGAAGGAAATCATTAATGTATAATGCTCATAAAAGTTAGACTTCTAATTACCTTGATATTCTCACCAGATAATAGACCCCATCCTCGACCTTCAGTTTTGAATAACCTTGATGCAGCATATTCACACTTTTGAAATCTCTGTTATATAGATGAACAAAAAGTAAAAAACCAATAAAAGAGGTAGAGTAGTAAATGAAGAGTCTTCCAAGTGTAACAGTGCATAACACACACCAACAATCTTTTCATGTTTTTATCATTCACGTCTCCTTGGGACGGTCTAGTGGCTAGCACATGAGGTGTTGCCACCATGTTTTTATCATTCATCAAACACAAGGCAACAAAAACCAAAACAATTTACTTTGCAAGAGAAGAATACACAAATTACGCCAATATGATAAAATTGTTAAAGTTGATAGGTTAATTACTTATACCAAAAGCTCTAGTTGGTAGGAAAGAGACAGATTTATATATTTATTTCCTAATTATATTAACACATATTACCATCATAAACCTAATGTATTTCTATCTAGTAAAAACAAAAAATGTAGATGAAAGCTGGAAATGTTTTGAATTCAGCATGATATTTTCTACTCTTAGCTGAATTTCTAGTTACACGCTAAATGGTAATACTGAGTCAGGAAAAAAAATTTGCAAAGATGGTTAGAAATGAATGACAAATATGTTCAAAATTGGTTATAAAAAATAACCCTGATGCTGCATCTTTGCCATATGTGAAAAGTAAACATTTCAAAGTTTGAGAAACAGATATCTAGCATAAGTTATCTGGCATTCCAATACATGTGATAGAAACATAGATATTTTTGTTATGCTGTACTAGGCCTTGGATATAGAAGAAAATGTTCTAGCAACAAGCGTGCAATCATCTCTTGCACTATAATATAACATCCACCCTATTCGTGAACAGGTACATGCATCCTTTCACAAGTATATCAAAAGGAATCACCAACCTGATTTTTACAGTGACTGCCACAAGGACAATAACCAGGTGTGCATTCAGTGCTAGTCAACACATTCAAGCATCTGTCACCACATGCACTGTCTGGATTATTGGAATCGTATTGACATTCACAAATAGCAATATCTTCCTCTTTCTGTTTCTTATGTCTGAAAAAAGAAAACCAAAAAATGGTTAAATGGATAAAAGAAAGAGAGAAACACTTATGGTACAAATGATACATGCAAAACTGTAATAGTAATCCATATATTTTTCTAATGTATATTAGAAAGTTGGTTCAGTTGTATGAGTTACATATACTATGAATTATATTGCAAACGAAATTAGTTAGAAAAAAAAAATCCTTAATGAATGGTACATACTTCCTGTGCAAGAATTCATTCCTTTCAATAAGTTTATAAGGAGGTGGGGCTTCACCTTGTTGGCCCTACAAAGTACAAAGTTGTAAATAAGCATTATGATCATATATCCAGAGATGTAAAAAAAAGGAAATTTTGGATTATTAGTGTATTGAGTGGTTATTTTACTAATTGACAACTGAAAAAGTCAATATTAGAAAATTCATACTGACAAACCATAAAGCAAAAGGTAGCTGCTAGTTTCCTAGTAAGAGAATGAGATTTAGTTTCTTCAGATGGCAAAGGGGCCACGCAGAATTTTGAATTAGAAACAGAAAGCATTCTAAAGAGGGATCCAAGGCAGGATAAGCACCAAATAGGGCATGGACAATCTCAGGAGTTCCAGCTAAGGTCACCATCGAGAACAACCATAATAGGTTGTTTAGTCAACACAAAACCAATTAACTGGTGTCCAAATGCATACTCTGATAAATTATATCAGATTTCAGAACTTAACATAGAAATTATGTTAAATCTTTATGTTTTTCGAGATCTATCTTTCAAATTAAATTACGCAAAGAATATAGATAATAAAACAGTCATTACTAAGAGTATACCAGAAAAAAATCATCCATTCAGCTAATTGAGTATAGCTAGTTTGCTCTGAGTTATAAAGATAATCAAAAACACATTATACGATAAAGATTAACAAATTGATTTGCATAGAAATATTTATCATTAGTTTGTTTTCCCAAATACAAAGAAGAGAAAAGGCCAACAAAAGTATACGAAGAAAATAAAGCCTTTAGGGGAAAGAAAATAGTGGTTGATGCATTATGTGGATTAAAAGTCAACCCCAGTCCCCAACTAGACTCATAGTCACTAGAGTAGTTCTAATACTGTTCCATGTGACAAAGATGAGTCCGAGGAAGAAAAAAAATTAGTAAGAATTAATAATACCTCATTGTTCACACTAGTATCTTTTTGTTCCTCCAAACCTTAAACAAGCAAAAAAGATCATGTGAGTTCCATGGCCAGATGCAAATACATAGGATAACAAAATTAAAAAATGGATACATCAAAAGTGTGGATCTTTTTTTCATGACACCACAATTTTAAAGCTTGTAATTTCTCATTTGCAGAAAATGATACACCTGCTGCCAAAAAAATAATCCATAAGTTTGAAATCCACATATCTTTTTTTTTTTTTGAATAAGTATCAACACGTAGAAAACAATCTTTCAGATCTATCTTTATTACACTTGCACTGGATTACTCTCTTTTTTATTGCATAGTTGCACCTAATTTGTAACAGACAAAAATTGCTAAGTTCCAAAGGAAAATAATCATATGATTTCTACATTAGGATAGGAAGGTTTCACCTAAGAAATAGAAGAGTCCGATTAGTTTGCTAAAACCAATTTAATTGCTGTTATACGAAAGATAGTCCTTGTGTATTCATTTCATTATCCCTCAATTTTATCCATTTCTAATTATCTTCAGGTGCTTCCACAATGAGCTCCAAGTCTAAGTCAATGGAAAGATTTGAAATATTTCATTATCTTACTCTACCTAAACAACAATGTCTTAAAATAGTAATCTTGTACTTGACATTAGTCAGAAATACAATGATATGCAAAGAATGAAAAACAAGTAATCATAATATAAAAAAAAAGGTTGCACCAGCTAGAAAAGAAGGGAAGAGGCAAACAGCCTACCTAAGCACATGATACGATAACCCAGAAAACAAATGATAACCTTCTCTTATTGGTAGAAAATCCTTCATCCATCATTAGAAAAAGATCATAGTAGCTTGGAGTAAAGAAGAAACAGACGATAATACCAAAGGACAAATAAGGATTTAGCTAAACATACAAACAACCGGAGTCATCTTATCAAAAGATGTTTAAATCGGCTGAGAAATAGATAGTTGCCGAGTTAAAATTTCGCAGATGAGTGGATGGGAACACCACATTTGCATGACATAAGTAAGATAAATGATGATCAACCAAATAGGTAGGAAAACAAAGGCAACTAGTTTACTGATTGAGAAGGAACTAAGAAAACAGAAATAGAAAACCTTCCATCTCCGGACCTCGTTCCTTGTAACGACTTGGTCTTTGGCTTGCGTCTGAGCGCCAATTTGAATGCTGCTAGACAGCCTGTTGAGGGTAAAAGGGTTTAGGGTTTAGGATCATGAAGCTCCTGCCAATGTGATGGTATGGAAGATAAACAAATTTAAAAATAATAAGAATAAGAAAGTGATTTCCTAGGGCCTTGTGGTGAATGGGTACGCCACGAATGGACTTATGGTCTGCTGGAGCTTGCCCGGGATCTATTGGATGTGAGAGGAACTTGAGATGCGATCGCGTTGAGGCTGCAGGATAAATCCTCAATCGCGTGGGAAATCAGTGGCGCCCAACCAAGTCACAACTGCCCCCAAACTCTGCGAGCTCAGAGCTCACTGAGAATGCATATGGTCGAATTGAATGGTGGAGATCAAGAAGACGGTTGCATAGATCGGGGAAAATGCGTGGCGACGAGTTGATCCTGCCGATTCTGATCGATCTACGTTGGAGATGGCAGAGACGGCTGTGGAGAACGAGAATAGGGGGGTTGGAGCCGTGGAGAGCGCCGAGCGTGACCGGGAGAGGGCGACTCAATGGGACGTAGGGAATTTTTTTTCCAAAAAAAAAAAAAAGAAAAATAGGGCAATTTCTAAGAAAGTGTATTTATCTTTAATTAATGAGAATTTATAACATGAATTCCTAACTATTAAGGATAGAGGTTAAATGAATAAGTCGATAAATTAAATTCAAATTTTACAATACTCAACTTGTTAGCTCGTGAATATATTCATAAATAAATTTATTAATTAATTTTTAAATAAAAAATAATAATTTTAATATTAAATTTATAAATTTTACTTTTTATAATAAATATATTAAATTTATTTATTAAAATAAAATTATAAATTTTAATATGAATATTATAATTTTTAAATTTGACTCGGTTCAATTAAATTACATCCTGACGAAGAATAATTATTAG
Source organism: Zingiber officinale (assembly GCF_018446385.1). Taxonomy (NCBI): domain Eukaryota; kingdom Viridiplantae; phylum Streptophyta; class Magnoliopsida; order Zingiberales; family Zingiberaceae; genus Zingiber; species Zingiber officinale. The sequence continues at coordinate 10,131,046 of NC_056003.1, forward strand.
CACCCTCTCCTATCAATGGCCAAATAATCTTCAATTTACATTGAACGCTCATTGTAGTAAAAAAAAAATTTTTAAAAAAAAACGTAGTGCACGCTAACGATCTTTTTAACATATGATTATAAATAGTATATGTATTATGCTTGCATCTCCTGTTTAATTAACGGTCATATTTATTTTAATATTAACCCCTTATCAATGATATCATTCCCCTATCCATCTTTATTTTTATTTTAAATTAAATAAATAAATATATTTTAATTATATTTTTATCATTAACTCTAAATTGAATGTTGCTTAAGTATGTGTGAGTGGTATAGCTCATCTACGATGCTTAATTTTTAGATGAAATCTGTCAGTTAAAATAATTTTTTTAATAATTTTTAGGATTATTATTAAGGATAACCGAATAATATTATATTTTTATAAGTCAATTATATTTTCTCCATCTATTTTTCATATTAAAATTTTAAAAATAATATCTAATTAATTTTATTAATATTATTTAATTATTTTTTTAATTAATTTGATTATTTTTTTTAACTAAATAAATTTATTTTCTGATTAGAATTCTCATCATTAAAATTTATTATTTTCATTTACTCCCTCGTAGGATGATATATTTTTAAATAGTTCAGATCCTCTGTTCTGATAATTATGTATCCTCATGTTTTTTTATCTATCGAAGAATCATGATATTTTCAAGAAGTATAGGTTATCCTCATGATATATGATATATATTGTATCCGATCTCATAGATCTAACCGATGAGATAAGGAGACATATGATCGCTGCGATAAAGATCTGAACTCACTTTTAAGCCGTGCTTTTATTAGTATTTACTTAAAAGCAGACAATTTGATAATTTAGCTTGTGCACAGATTAGTTGTTAATTAATTCATCAAGCCATTATTACATTTAAGCAACAGGAATTAATTGGGATCTGTGAATATTGCAGGATGATCTAAATTTCGACGATGCCCACCATTAAACTAGTATCCGTTCACAATCACGGTTTACAATCACTGTTCACACAAATCCCACATAAGGTAAAAATTTTGATATCACAACCAACCCCAAGTAAATATTTAGACCTAAAACTTACATAATAAAAACAACTTGCATAATAGAAACATGAAACTTGAAACTTTGAAATTTGAAACCTGAAACTTGGTATCAAAGCCTAAACACTCTAAAAGGACCTAAGTACTTTATGAATAAAATATTTACTATGAAAAAATCATTAATTTCTCTCAACAATTTACTAAAACAAAAATACTGATTATTAAAACTCTGCTCTATTAAGTCAAAGAGATCAACTATTGAAACAACAAAATAATATCACATTAGCCCTACTAGACCCTTGAAAATCATATTAACAAAAAAATAATCAAATAAACAATCTAAAAGAAGCATTAGGAAATTTAAATAAAGATCTAAGTAAATTTTCTTTTGGAAGAATAATTCTCAGACAGTCATCTACTACTTATAAATTTCTCACATATACTATCCAAGTAAAAGATCTCTCTTCTAATGGATCTACGAACTCGAACACAAACAGAATCTTTCACAGGATCATGACAAACTTTAAGACAACCAAATAGAACTTTATCTATGATACCCAGGAGAATATCAACCAATAAAGTTACTTATCAACTAGAATAACTTATAGACATTGAACAAAAATTTAGACATTTTTTCAAATGAATAATTAAATACCCTAAACCCTATAAGAATATACAATCAAGGATTGTTATCTTTTTCGACAGTACTATATAGATATCGCATAACACTACCACTTCACCTACTAGATGGAGGTGAAGAACGTTTTACACTTATGACTAAAGAATCAGCAAGAACATTTCTACAATGTAAACAAAATTATATCCATTTAAGACTAATTGTATTTGACATTAGAGGACTTACTAGAAAAAACATCGGAGCTAAGGTATTTTTAGTCTTCTATGACTTATGATTCTTTGATAATGATAAGATTGTTATTGGACTCGTTGAAATCGATATGAATAGCAATTTGAGAATTACATATTTATGTCCAAATTTTAATATGACTATCCCAGACTTTATATAACATATTAAGATCTCAGTCCAAGCAAGAGACTAAGGAGATTTTCAACGATATAATATCCAAATACACATAATATTTCTAAGAAAATCCACGACTAATATTAATAATAGTTTAAAGTCTATATAAACAATATTATTGAAACGCTTACTACAAAAGGAATTTATTTTCTCAAACCTAAAGGTTTTTCATCCAATCTACTTGTCGGACTAGACTGGACCCTCAATCTAGAATTAAATAAAATAACCCAAACTTTACAACCAATGGAATCTATTATTTATCAAGATAGACAAGGTAGATCTATAGTAAGATTTCATAATTACAAACCTTCAACATCGCAAGAAGAGGAGCATGATGATAATCAAACTAATATGAACTTAATGAACATAGAATGTAACAATTATCTAGATCATACAAACCAAAATAATGAGGCTAGCTATTTATTTTATAAAGACTTAAATGAATATGTTTACCTCCCATTTGAAATAACCATTTGTTTTACTAAAGAAGATTTAACAGATTAGAAAAGTTTGACCTTTTACACCATAAATTAGAGCCTGACTGGATGTTATATTTTGATGAGGATCATAATATTATAGCTACAAAGAATAATTACTTCTCAAATGTTAACTTAATGAATCCAGCTGAATCCAATAGCACTAGCAATTTTAGACCACAACCTTTACAAGTAAGATCTCCTGAAAGTTCTATGTGAACTATGGATTATGGAGAAGGTCATCCTCTAAGAACAAAGATTACTCTATATTCCAATAATAATCCTTTGTTAAGAACAATAGGAAAACGAAGACCGCCTAAAATTACTTATTTTGGCAAAAACTCAATCTTACTAAATATTAGAGAATGCGATGATCCACAACTTTATGATACCTATTTAGAACAATGGATAGTCTCTGTTAAAAAAAATTACCAAGCCAAACATGAACTAGACATAGAATTTGGTGAAGCCATGGTATGGGTTGGAGAAAATTACCTAGGTGATGTTGCCAGAGCTGCATAGGAAGCTTACAAAGCCACTTATACAAAGGAGATAACAAGAATTGCTTCACAAGAAAATAACATACTTACTTTTTGTTATGCAATACATAGGTTATTTACAACTAGAGATACTAGCATAGGATTAGACATAAGACAAAGAGAAGCTATGAGAGACTTAGAACAATTACAACTCTTTAGTTAGAACTGGATTAAACCTTTTTTGTAATGACTTCTTAGCATTAACATCAGTTTCAAGAAACTATTGTAATCCAGAATTAGGAGAGAAAGTAGAGAGAAAAAGTAGTTTCAAGAGCACCCAAACATTCTGTACCAAACCATAAAAATGTAAGACTATGAGAGAAAAAGTAGAGAAAAGAAACCATATCTCAATAAAGATAAATATGTGAGAAAATTCAAACCAAAGAAAACTTAATGCTAATACTATTACTTGTTTTGCTTATAATGAACTTGGACATTTATCTTCTGCTTGTCCAAATAAAAAAATTTATATACAAGGGAAGTTAAATTAGTCACTTGTACCAATCTTGACTTAGTAGAAGTACAATCAGATGTCTCTGATACATTTTCAATGTAGTCTATTATTTCTGTAGATGAAGTGAAAGAAGTACCGCGTGCCTTCTTCTAATTACAACCTAGTGAATTCTTTCTTATATCCTTCTTACCCTCATAACCTTGAAACACAAGATTACTTGCCCTTAGATAATCTAGAAGAATTATGAGAAGAGTTCCCAAATAATACAAATTTAATGCTAAGACAACTTAGTGCTAAACCTACCGCAGAAATTAATTGTCTACATGATTGGATACTAAAAACCGGAATTGATAACATTCCATGTTTTTTTTGTAGAAACTTTTTACTTAAAACAAGGGTCTCTGATTAGAAACCTGTATAAATCAACTAGAAATAGAACCTGATTGCATGGATAAAAAAATAAACAACCTCCTTACTTCACCTGATACACAAGTCTTTGCTACAGGTAAAGGCTTGCAACTCTCCAATACACCACCAATTAGATACTGATCTAGTTTTTATCAAAGTCTCTAGTATTTATAACACAAGAAAAACTCTAGACATTAGAGTCAAATGTCTTGTAAGCATTCATGGCCATGAATTTATATTACATATCTTTTTAGATAGCAGGGCTACTAACTCTACCATAAATAAAACCACTTTTCTTTCAATATTACCAAAGACTTTTATAAAAACAACTTCACAATCATTAATCAGTACTTAGTTTGATGGCCAACAGTCAGCTTGTACATAATTTGCTACTAATATACATTTAAGATTTTACGATAATTGCGACCAATATATCACACTCCTTTTACTTTCTAAACTTTGGATTAAACACTTATTACATCCGAATATTCATTTAATATTAGGATTAAATTTTCTTTTGGCACCTGACAGAGCTTTTCTTCTAATAAAAGATTATGTTCTTTTCTTTTCCACACTCATAGTATCACTTATAGTATCAAATTATCCATCTATTATTCATCCTTTAACTAACAAATCAGTCTTAGAAATATTATCCCCTAATGATAATACTTCTTGTCAAGATTCTACTAAACATGCCAAGAAGTAACACATTTATATATAAATCAACTGCACCTGCCTGTGGAGTAAAACCATGGGCTTGTTGGAAAGGTGAACCCTTTAAAAAATGGTATTTAAAATAAGTTACCAAGAAACATTTTAATAAATAAATATAAACTGAAGTTATAATAGAAGTGACATAAAATTTTCTCATTTAGCATATTATCATAGAGATTTTCTTTTATTTTTTATACAAATTAAAAATAATATTAATTAAATAAAGAATAATAATTTAGTATATTTAGGATAGAAATAGAAAGAAATTGTATTACTTAATTTTTACTTCATAAAATAAAATTATTATTTTATTAAAATATAAAATGAAATTTTTTACTTAATTACAATTACATTAGTATTAATTTTTAAATTTGAACAAATAAGGCATTATAAAAGGTGAAATAAAAAAATAATAAATAATCAGAGATTAAACAAATTAGATAATTATAAAAAAATGTCTCTTATTTTCATCATCACAATTATCAAAACTAATTTTAGCCCAAGTCAATAATAAGATGGGATCCTTTGGTCCCTTATCCTAATTTATTCTTGGACCAAGATAAAAGGATTGATAGAAGATAATGACCCTTTATCTGTTAACAAATGATGATCATTATCTCCCACTAATATAAAAGTTAGATAAAAAATTGGTCCAGTCTTTACAGATCATAGTATCTGATCCCGTCAGTGGCGGCACAGCAAATTATAATGTATACCGGACTGATGAAAAAGACAAACCCCGACTGATCGACAAGTAGAGCTGTCAGACGGGCCAATCCGTGGTGGGGCGGGTCGGTTCGTGGTGGGTTAATCATTTGGCGGGGCGGGGCGGGCCAACACGCCAACTTGGCGGGTTGGGAAATTTCCAACCCAACCCATTCTAAGGCGGGTTGCGGGTTTGACGGATCAACCCGCGGGCCCATCAAAATTTTTTTAAAAAATTTAAAAATATTTCATATCTTCAACATTTTACTTCGAACAAGTTTTCTGCAATTAAATATATACATTAACATGTATTTTAAATATAAATGAACACAAACAAATAATTATGTTGGATGAAAAGTACTATTTTTATTTCAAAATTATAACAAAGAAAGATAATAAATTAGCCTAAAACTTAGTTTACATGTGTTTTTCAACCCGCGGGGCAACTGAAGTCCGAGCGGGTCGCAGGCCTAGGCGGATCGGCCCATGACGGACTTGGGTTGATAAAATTTCAACCCAACCTACTTAAATTATTTGACGGGATGGACTAACCTGACAGGTCCAACCCAAATTGACGGCTCTATCGACAAGTAGTTGCCATCTAGCATCTTCTTTCTTACACATTCTTCTTTTCTCGCAAATCCGAATTGTAAGCCACGTTCCGCAGTCCGAAGCTTGGCCAAAGTTATATACGTAATCAAAACTTTAAACCAAACTGTTCTAAGTAATTTTGATTAAAATTACTATTTAATCAGATTTATCAAATTTAATCAATTTTAATTAAATAATATTTTTAATCAATATTAAATTAATTTTAACTAAAATAATATATTATAAGAGTTTATTTGAAGCTATTATAATAATATTGAAATATTTTTATAAAAATAAAAAAATAGGATAAACATATTTTTAACACGGGTTCTTTGATAATCATACGAGTAAAGAGTATTTTTTTTTATTTTTATTTTCTAATAAAATACCTTTAGCACATGTGTGTTTTTATCCCGTAGTATTTTATCCTATATTTAAAAAATAACATTTAATCATTTTTTTTTTACCAAAAGTCAGATGTGAAAAATCTGGTAAAAAATAATTATATTTTTTATTTTTTATTATTTTCAATAATAATAAAAAAAAAAGAGCACATTGAATTGATTATTATATTCTTTAGTAAAAAACTTCACAAAATTTATATACACCACCATAAACAATAGAAAAGAAATAACTGTAAAAGGATAATCAATCCAAAATTCATTTCATCATCCTCACCAAATCTAAAAAGAACCAAAATTTTAAATTAATAAATTAAATGAAGATAAAATAAAGTTTATTATTAAAAATATCTCTCTCCTCATCAAATATGACATACAATGAGTATGAATGATTTTGGTTCATCAATTTATAATTTTATTTTTTTAATTTGGTGAGGGGTGGAATGAGTCTTTGACTATCTCTTTTAGAGTTACTAGTTTTCTATTGTTTATGTAGTTTCATATATGAATTTTATGAGGATATTTTATTAAAAGATATAATGGTCAATTTAATAGATTTTTTTTACCCTTTTGAAATTATTATAAAAAATAATAAAAAAAATATAATTGTCTTTCATTTATTGTCTGTCACATTGATAATGAGGAGGATATTTTAATGATGAACTTTATTTCATCTTCATTTGATTTTAGTTCATTAATTTAGAATTTTGATTTTTTTCATTTAGTGAGGACGATGAAATAAGTTTTTAGTTAGTTATCTATTTCAAAATTGTTGTTTTCCTATTGTTTAGGTAGATTTATGTATAAATTTTGTTAGATTTTTTTACTGAATAATATAATGTTCAATTTAATATATATATATATAAAAGATTATTATCTAAAAAATATTTAAAAAGGACACAATTATTTTTATAAAATTTCTCACCTATAATTTTTTGATAAAAAATGTTAAATGTTATTTTTTAAACGATAAAAAACTATTAGATATTTTGCCTTAAATTTTCATAGTGAATAGAATGAATAGCCGATGGACTTTTTTTAATCGACTAGCCTTACTCGGCAAGCGAAGGTCGGGTGGGTAGCACTCACGAGTCAACTTATAATTGTTAGGTAGGATCGTACATTCGTACTCAAGAGTGGAGCCCACAGTCCATATACCAATACACGAGTGTAATCGACAAGGTCTTAGGCTTTTGTCTGCATTAAATTATAAGCCATTATCTTTTTAAAAGTAAATCAAAGTATCATGATGTGACAACAGGATATAAGCATAACTATCCCTCAACCCTTTTTTAGCTTGGCTCCGTGAGGAGATCCTTTTGTGGTCCAGAGGATGTTCCCTTATCATGTATTGGTGGGGATATATGGTCTCCATATGTAAAATAGATGGGAACTATACATCCCCACCAATGGGTCCAGAGGATCTGGTCTACTTTGCTCCGATAGCTATCCATAAATCCTTTTTATTCCTTACAAAACTGAAAATACTAACTCATCTTCTACAAACCCAAGAGTCAAGAGATACCAATTTAATTAGTGAACCATATTCTCTGGTCCATAATCCATATAAACATTGGAAAAAACAGCCCTTGTCGATTCAGTTAAATCAGATAGTGATAATTTAATGAGAGTGATAATTTTATTACGATAAAATAAGAGATTAATTTTAAATAAAAATATATTTTTTAAGGAATTTTTTTTTTCATCTTCTGATTGTTGGATGATCAATTATAAGTTAACTTCATAATTTACTTTTTTTTATATAATCTGAGGATAAATTATGAGGTTCATAGTTGGGGTTCGAATCTCGAATGTCTAAGATAATAATCTGAATATCTTACCGTATCAGTATAGCCTGGGACAAGTAAAAGGTTAATGAGCTACTAGTTAATGAACTGCTAATTAGAAACGCTTCTCAATTTCTCCCCATCTAATATCTATACAAAATTTGGATTGAGTTAGTCATCCTCAAAATCAATAGCATAATTTAGATATACGTTTCCCAGGAACAGCTTCGATTTTTTGCTGCGAGGCGTTCGATACCATATCCAATTAGCAACATTAAACAATTAGGCGGATCCGGGTCTGGTTAACCAAGCTAGAGTAGACCTGATTCGAGACCATAACCGATTGATCAAACCCGACCCGATAGGCTGCTTTCCTAGCCCGGCGCTCATTAATAGAAGTAATCCTCTTCCTCAAATTAAAAAGACTTTAAACGGCCCTTCTTCTTCGTGTCCACCGCCGTCTCAGATCCAGCTTTCGGCGATGCCTCTCGCCGACCGATCTCTCCTCCCTCGCTTCAACTCATCCGCCTTCGTTCTCCTCTTCTTGATAGCCGCTACTGTTTCCGCCTCGGAGTCCGACCATAAGGTACGCCGTTTTCCTTACTGCTGGATTACCAGCCCGCCGTATCATGATTCAGATTTCTAGCACGTTTGGCGATATCTTTCGTTTATATTTTGTATCCACCATCATTTGATTTGAAAAACCTTTTCTGCGGTGATCGCGTATTTTGGTATCCGTTCGGTGTTGATTGTTCTTTTGGTCTACGTATGGATCTGAACCTGGATTGTTTACCGAGACTTCTTGATTAGGGCTCAATATGGCTTTGGGTTTATTTTTTTGTTTGGATTTAGCCTCGTTTTGGCGATCTATGGTGGTTTTTTCCAAGCTGTAGTAGTTCAGTCAGATACCAGTGGTGGTCTTCTACATGGGGGTCAATCTGAATGAAGTTTCAAGCAATGGAACCGAGGTGAAAAATTGGTACTCCATGAAGCTTTTATAAGTTCATAGTATCTGATTTCCTGAATTTGGAAAGAGTGGTTTTGTCTAATCAGTAAGTTTAAGATCCACTTCGTGGGGCAAGTTTGACTTTATCGATCACCTTCAACTCCGCATGTGCTTGCTTGTCTTACTTAAACCAGGACTGGATCTTAATTCACCAAATCAAATTAATTCCTTCCATAGCTCAATTGTATTCAATGTGAGATTACTAGCTTGAGGGGATAATGCATACAAATCACTTCTATTGCATAGACGGCACAACTCTGATTTCAATTTGTTTTTAGAACTGATTACATTTTTGTTTTGTCGATATTGTTTTTATACCATAGATATAAGAAATATTATTTTTTGTCATTGAGATTTCTTCAGTATTTTGCTATTGTTATCGATATTCTTTCAATAAGTATATATTGCCACTTTTTCTGCTAATTTAAGTATCTTTCAACAAGTCTTTATTTTTATTGCAATTTTCATATGCACCGCCAATTTATTTGCAGTACCAAGCAGAAGACCTAGTTACACTATGGGTAAACAAGGTTGGGCCATATAACAACCCCCAAGAGACATACAACTATTATACTCTTCCATTTTGCCATCCATCTGAGAACCCTGCTCATAAGTGGGGTGGGCTAGGAGAGGTCCTAGGCGGAAATGAACTAATAGACAGCCAGATCCCTATCAAGTTTGAAAGTATGTAGTTTTTCCACACAATCCCTTCCTCTTTTTTCAATTCATGATGGGGCTGAAAATACAGGTTATGAGATGGGGTGCAAAGTTAATGATTTATTTCTTCAATTTGAAAATTGATGTGCAGGAAATATTGGAAAGGGTACCATTTGTATGATTGAACTTGATGCCACAAAAGTTAAGAAATTCGCAGATGCTATAGAGAACTCTTATTGGTTTGAATTTTTCATAGGTATTGACACAGTTGGTTTCACCTATCTGGTACTTCAACAAATATGGGATACCATGTTTTATTTTCTTCCTGCGTGTTCATTTGTTCATCTGGAATTATTTTCTTTTTGTTTTGTTACTTATCCTTAATTTATTTCTTCTCTCTCATTCTCACTTGGAGCTGCATTCTAGATGACTTACCTTTTTGGGGTAAGCTCCTGTCAATTGTTAATGCATTTTATATGTTTTTTTTTAATTTTCATTAATCTTAATTTTCCTTGATATATAAATTTGTACTTTCAGGGTTTGTTGGAGAGACTGACAAGAATAATAAAGATAAACATTACCTGTACACACATAAAAACATTCTCATCCAACACAACACAAATCAAGTAAGTCAACCATCGGCTGTCTCTAAGAGATCAGTAAAAGTTTTTCTTCCTAAGAGACAAGTTTGGTTCCAATTTTTCATGGTCTTTTTTGTTGCAGATTATTCATGTTAATCTCACTCAAGAAAATCCTAAACTTTTGGAACCAGGGAAAAAGTTTGACATGACATATTCAGTCAAATGGGAGCCAATAAATGTAACATTTGCCCGCCGATTTGAGGTTTACTTGGATTACCCATTTTTTGAGCACCAGGTAATGTAGTTATTTGCTTGTCTATATATCATATATTCTTGTACTAGCTCACAATGTGTCTTTCCATATATCCATGTATAATATTAGAGAAAACATCTTAAGTCTCCTGGTGATCATGGTTTTGAAATCTGTTATGCAACCTTTATTGTTCAAGATTACCCATTTTTTTAGCACAAGGTAATTCAGTTATTGCTTGGTTATGTATCATATGCTCTTTTGCTACCTTACAAATGGATCTTTTCTGGACGTCAATGCATTATATTAGAGCCTCTTAAGTTTTCTGCTGATCATATTGAAAAGAATGTTATACAAGCTATCTTGTTCCAGTAATCTGACAGTATATATATTGCATTAAAGCCTTTTTAGTGATAACCATTGATATTTTTTATCCAAAAATTTGTGCCCTCTTTGAGTTGAGATAACAAAAAATTGCTGATTCCACAGATTCACTGGTTCTCTATCTTCAATTCTTTCATGATGGTTATTTTCCTCACTGGCCTCGTATCTATGATATTGATGAGAACTCTCAGAAATGATTATGCAAAATATGCTCGGGAAGATGATGATCTTGAAAGTCTGGTAAGGCTGTGTTTGTTTGACATGCAGATTTCAAATTAGCCGCTCTCATAGTCGATATTGTGATGGGTCGAAGTCATGGTTCTATAGCCAACTTGGATTTTTCTACGAATTGATTTTTGGTCACTCTCAGGAAAGAGACGTTAGTGAAGAATCTGGGTGGAAATTAGTTCATGGGGATGTCTTTCGGCCTACTCAGAATTTGGCTCTTATGTCTGCTCTTGTTGGTATTGGTGCCCAGTTGGCGACACTTGTTCTTCTAGTTATTTTGCTGGCCATTATTGGGACACTATATATTGGGTACACACGGTTTCATTGTTTTTTTATATGCTAAATGGAGTTAATGCAAAGAAAATGAGTAGCTTGATTGTGATTTTATTTCCATGGGATACTTAAAATAGCACTTCACCAGAGGTTATCTGAAGTTCAACTAGTTTATTTTGTTCTTTCATTCCTGTTTAATTCCATTTGACTTTAATTTATTCTTATCAATTAATATTTTATAAGAGAATGATAATTGATCTGATTTAACTCTTCTGTTAGTATGATTATATGGTTGTACTCATCATTCAGGTGACAGTTTTTTAGTGTTCAAGATTGGTGAGAATGGCTGTTTTGTGCCTTCTTTTTGGATTGTATTTCCTTTCTGTATGTCATGTTTGGTTATGTACACAATTCCATCATGACAACATGACAATTTACGGCCATTACATTTTTCTCAACTTTTCTTTGGCGGTGAATTTTGGAGCAAAGCAAGGTCGTTTACATTTCTTTTAAGATCAATATATTTGGAATATTGCTTACCAGTCAACTATGTATTGAAATACATGAAGTGTCATATTCCATTAACCTATAACTTCCAAGTTGATTATTCCTGACTCTGCTGATTCTGTTGGTTTATTGACCAGAATTGTGATAGTTTACTATATTAATATTAGATAGCTTATTGTATGTACATTGTTAATACTCTGACTGAAATAATTCGGACTAGGTTATTGGGTATGGATATTTTCTGAATTCTGTCTTTCATCAATGCGGATCAGTAATTCAGTATAAAATAGAATGATTATGGTTGCTCAATATGAGTTCTGGTTTTAATTTGATATTTACTGTGTTATTTTCTCCTCTAGTCTTTTGCATGTTAATTGTGATTATTTCATCCTACTCAAAAATGTTTTTTGAATTTAAACTAGGCGAGGTGCTATCATAACTACATTCATTGTGTGCTATGCCCTTACTTCATTCATCTCTGGCTATGTCAGTGGTGGACTTTACTCACGCAATGGTGGTACGATTTGCTTTGAAATCCTCTCCTTTTCTTTTGAATATGCATTTTTATGCCTATTAATAGGATTTATTCTGAGAAAAGTTACTACCATGTCATATTAACAAATCTAGACTTTCACAAACACATGGAAGCTACTCTCTTTAGAGAAAAGACTTTCACTATATAATTGTTTCTGAATATTACATCTGTTTCTTTTTGCAGGTAAACACTGGATAAAAGCAATGATTCTCACGGCATCATTGTTTCCCATCATATGCTTTGGGATTAGTTTTATACTTAACACAATTGCTATATTTTATGGATCGTTGGCAGCTATTCCATTTGGGACAATGGTGGTTGTGTTCATCCTATGGGCTTTCATTTCATTTCCTCTTGCACTTTTAGGCACTGTTGTTGGCAGAAACTGGAGTGGTTTGCCAAACAATCCATGCCGTGTGAAAACTATCCCACGTCCTATTCCTGAGAAGAAATGGTATCTAACGCCATCTGTCATCTCACTTATGGGAGGATTGCTTCCGTTTGGCAGTATCTTCATTGAGATGTATTTTGTTTTCACATCATTTTGGAATTATAAGGTAAAGTATGTATGTGCTTGTAACTTTACACAATAATGTTTAAAATTCCTCTCGTTTTAGTAGTTGAAATCATTATTATCGGTTAATGGCAATATTCCCCACTGGTATGTCAAGTAATATTTTGCCACAGGCAATATTTATTTTCATGTATTCCTAGTTTGAAATGTGAAGGGAAGCCTTGGTGCAACTATAAAGTTGTTGCCGTGTGACCTCTAGGTCACAAGTTCAGAGTCTCAAAAACAGCCTCTTGCAAAGTTCGGTAAGGTTGCATACAATAGATTCTTTTCCGGGATCTTGCATTGACGGGAGCTTCATGTGCTGGTTGCCCTTTATTCCTACTTTGAAATGTAAATTTGTAATTGGCATTTTGTCCAGTTCAGATACTTGACGAGACATACCAAATTCTTAGTCTTGGATTAATCATTTTGATTGCCTTGCTTGGACAGGTATATTATGTGTATGGATTCATGCTGCTAGTGTTCTTGATCCTTGTCATTGTTGCCATTTGTGTGACCATAGTGGGCACATATTTCTTGTTAAATGCTGAGAACTATCACTGGCAATGGACTTCTTTCTTTTCTGCTGCATCAACTGCCATCTACGTGTACCTTTACTCCATATACTACTACTACAAGAAGACCAAAATGTTTGGCTTTTTCCAGACTAGTTTCTACTTTGGCTATACTCTAATGTTCTGTTTGGGTTTAGGAATACTTTGTGGTGAGTTCCACCTATTTTCTAATCTTTGTAAACTCCATGATTTATATTCTGTTTCTGAGGAGGATCATCGAATCTATTTTCACAGCATTAAATTCTATTGACGACTTCCAAATTTCAGGTGCTGTGGGCTATCTTGGCTCCACTCTGTTTGTGCGAAGAATCTACAGAAACATTAAATGTGACTAGCTACATGCAGACAGATAGCATATACTATCCAAATTTTGAAATAGTGGAACTTCATGCTGAGTTCTGGATTGTTGACTACATGAAGAAGGATGTGCTAGTCTTTTTTTTTTTTTCCTTTATGTTTTTTTAGCTTACGAGTATAATATTGAAAATACAACTGACACATCTTCTTTACGTATATCAGTGTAATTATGTAAAAGAAGGGCCATCCAGTAGTAAAATCGCTACAAGTGTACCCACAGATGGCAGCTCCTAATTCTGGTACCATTCCGTCCACGTCGTAGAGTTCTTTTTCAACAAGTGCTTGTAATTTATAATGTCTTTTCAAGAAGGCTTGATCGGAACTGGAAAGCCAACCTATCACCTTGCGTATTAGTTCTAGTTACTACGTGATTTGAATGTTTCAATCTGGTTTTTCCTAAATGCCATTCAATCTTTTATCTATGAACTCTGTTTCATCTTTGTACTTAACATTCATTGCGAGCAATTCACGTGGTATATGAATCGGAAATCATTAGCGACAATGCTGGATTTTTTTTTAATGTTTCTGGAGTTATTAATGGTTGTGATGGATCCAAGAATTTAAGCATTAAGGAACAATCAAACGAAGCGTCATTTGATGTGTTTAAAAAAGAAAAAAAATAGTAGAAATGTATGAATAGGAGAATGTCAGAACGGAGGGTGATTTATGCGTAGAATAAGAACGGAGGGTGATTTATGCGTAGAATAAGAAGTGGTATCCTCCATCTATATTGATAGAATCACATAATATTAGGAGTTTACTATGCTATGATTTTTTATCATATAATAATCCTCATAATACTAGGAGTTTACTATGCTATGATTTTTTATCATATAATAATCCGGTAGTTATATAATTAGTTTAGTGTTTAATTTTTTTTAAGAAAAAATTAGTACAATTTATAAATACCAATATAATTCTAAAGAATTATACAATATATTTTGATATTCAATGAAGTTTTGATCGAAATTAAAATTTAGTCGAGTTTAAATAAAATTCTGAAAAAATGTATTTTGTTTTACTTAGGATATTTAAGAATTATATAACATATTTTAAAACTGTAAAAAAAGTGAGCATAAATTGACTAATAATAATTAATGTTTTTTTATTGTTAAAAAAAATAATGATATTGCTAAGCCTAAATGCCTGTGAATAATAATAAGGGTCTGATTTATATTAAATCAATTTAAAATTAATTTTGCATTTTAGTATTTTTAATATTTGTTAAGATAATTACCTTTCCGATAATTTGCACATCAACATTTTCATTTTAGGATTCAATTGAGTTTTGATATATTTGCATATCATTAACTTTAAATTGAATTTTTAATAAGATTCTAAATAATTAATAGAATGAATCATTTTTTAAAAATGATATTTTTTCGCTTCAACGTTTTCTTCATTGTTAGCCTGAGGCTGGAGCTATCAATAAAGATTATCCTGACGTGCGCAGAAAATATTAAATTACGCCAACGTTTCGGAAACTCATACATAATTCAGTTGGTGATCGAATGCAATTTATTTCTTCCAACAGTACTAGACGACTAAAAACTGATAATGAATTTTGCAGCTAAGCACCTATTATTCACTAGGAGAATGCTCCGTTGCAGCAAAAAGCTCTGGTGCTACATTTGAGTCATCGTTAATTATGATCCCCTGAAATGAAAGTTTATATAATTACAAGTGCTATATACATGTATATACATATACTGATCTACATTCACTCTGCATAATTATCACCTTGAATCTTAATTTAGTTGATCATTAAATTTCACTTTAAATGTTCCTGTAACTTTGATCTATGACTATACTTCGTTTTGATGTATTATATTTCTTTGTTACTTGAGGTGACCTGGGTTTGTCAAGAATAACGATATTCTAGGTGCACAACTAACTTAAAACAAATATAATCATCTGTTACGATTGATCTAATTTTAAATTGACGGAGATAGTGAAAATAACATAAATTATGGATTTAGGACACATGTAGTATGACATTTTATAGTGACAAGTGTGTATTTAGATGAAAACCTTTAATAGGGCAAAATGTTACCTCTGGAGGGTCAAATTTGGCACCTAAGTTGCTCAGTTTTGCATGGGCTGCAGCATAATCTTTGAAAAAAACATCTTGATCCTCTGCATAACTCTCAGCGTAGACCTGTGATTGTGTATAGTAAGGTTGGGTTGTTCTGGATCGTTTTAGAGTGGAAATAACATCTTAATTTGTTTACCTTAAACTGTGGGTCTTCAAATAGAGCAGCATCTGTGGGTAGGACCAACAGATCTTCATTTTTCCGTTTTTTGATGTCCTATAAGGATTTTCCAAGTAAAACTCTGTTTAATATCTTATAGCTACTAAGAAGGAATAGAAAATGAACTTACTTTGAAGTAACTATTGTCGAATTTTAACCACAGTACTGTCCATGATTGTCCACCAGGTGCACCAGGTCCAGCTTTCTGTTGTAAAAAATATGAAGACAATTACAGAAAAAATGCACTATCGATATACAAGTTGAGACAAGAACACTGTGCCTAAAAGATCTGTAAATTTTTAAACAAAATTAAACCAGAAATTTGAACATTTTCAAATTTGTAAAATTAGTGTCTTGGCAACATTACTTAGCGGCTGCATAGGAAGTCCAGTTGACACTATATATATCACATAGCAAGGCAAGAAATAAAGCTGGACTGTTTAGGAAAAAATTCTGAAAATTGTGCAATTAAATTTGGACACCTGAGATCAACAACAATTAAGTTTTATTCCACTAGATGGGTAGGCTACATGAATCCCTCTATGCCATTTAACTTTATCTACTACTATATCATTATCTATATTTAAATAAATTTTATCTTGTTTTATCATTATTAACGGATCCCTCTTTTTTATCTTACTATATATCTTATTTTAGAAAACTTAAAAAAAAAGAGAGAACACAACTAATTCAGATATTTTTTTTCAGAAAAATAGATAAGATACCAAGAACAGTTACAATCACATAAATTAAACTCAGCAAAAAAAAAAAAAAATTGAAAAGAGCATATACCATTTTTTATGTAAAAAAGAATGGGTCGATTAAAGAGCTTGAAGAAATTACAATGTATGTTTTCTTGCAAATTAATTACTTTTTCAAAAGAACAAGATAGCCTACAAGCTTAAACTAGAGAGTCAAGCCTTTGGTAATAAAAACAACACAACAAAGTGTACCTGACATTTTAAAATTTCCTCATACCATCTCAAATTCGCAAAAATAAGAGTTTCATAACACAAAGTTACATGATAAATTTTTTTTGACTAAGTTTGCAATTTTTGGAACTGCCTAGACAAAAATAGCCAATGAGTTGATATCAGGATGCTATGAAGACTAGCTTCAACACTCAGTTTTTTCTTTTCATTTCTCTTGATTAGTTAAAAAAACAGGGCAACAGGCAACTTGTTTATGCAAGATAATATATTTTTATTAGGTATCATAAAGTGATTTGAATTCCACGTAGTGGGAAAAAGCTTGGTTGTTGTTGTTGTTGTATCATAAAGTGATTTGAATTGAGAAAATGTTCAAATTCTCAACATTTATTAGCCTTATATATAGTTTAATTGGAGCTTGAGTTGGAAAAGAAAGGGTATTCTACTCTAGAAAATTTAATGTTTTATTTATATGGTTTAATGATATAAAACAAACAGATGACTTACTGTATACTTAGTTTCTGCTTTTCCCCAGCCACTGCGTTCTGGTCTGGATCTACCAAGCGTATGTGCACCAGACAAGGCAACAATCTCCTAAATCAAGGAAACAGAGGATTTTAGGCAAAGTTATATTAACTATGAAATCATATTTAGTTGAAAACATTATGACAAAACCTTATCATCCAAGCCCATTCTGTAGAATACACTCCGTAAATGATCAGCAGGTGAAGGAGGACCAGCATCTGATAAAAAAAATAGAAGTGGAATAAGTGAGAAAACAAATATCCAACAGGGACAGAGAAGGATTGTAATACAAATTTTCACAGACGAGGAGACATGCCAGTCTCATTTGAAAGCACCTATGGAAAATCAAATATGTTATTATCAATTTATGCAAAGTGATTGCGCTAAAAGAAAACTAATGATCTCACTCCAAGTGACCTCAGTTTAGAGGAGCCAACTCCTGGTTGGACCTACAACACTCAACTCTCCTTTCAATGGCAAAGCAATCGGCACCTTCAAGGGACATTAGCTAATGGAACCTTCGTGGGCAAGTGGCCCTTTGACCAACAAGATCCATGACTAGTGGGCACCCACTAAGGAGAGAGATCTCCTGGTGCAGAACACATAAATATGATGGACAACCTCACATTTAGTGTGATCTATTGAGTTACATCAAATGCCATGGCTAAACAAGGATGAAGTGGTGTTTCTTCACATGTCGTGCCATGAGACTTGCTATGCCAGCCATCCGAAGAGAGAGCAATGAAGCCAAACCATCAGATCCTATGAAAAAGCAAGCAAAATTCCAGTAGGTAATGTCTCTACTACACATGACTAAGATTCCTTACCTCCCTACATGGTTGACATTAACTATAGAATGCCATCATTAGGCCCTCACCCACAATTGATTTTGTGGGTAAAGAGGGAGTTGGATCACATCCTCTCAAATGCAATCCTTTCAATTGATTTGCAACTCAACTGAACTGCTTTCTCATCAAATTACTAAGACCAAACAAACCAAAACACTCCTCAAACTAAACCATTAACATTGGTGCTAGGAGAGTCTCACTGAGTCACTACTAATATAGAACCTAGTGAAGCAGAGGATGAACAATGAACGTATCATTCACAAATCATGAACAACCCTCGATGGCTAGGGCTTCAATAAAAATTATGTCCTACCCTCATAGAACTACCCTCTTATTTAATATGATCCACATTGTTGCATTAAATGCTCTTGTCAAAGGAGTGCAACGTTGTATCCCTACCTGTACACCAAGGTATGGGTTTGGCCACAACCTCTAAAGAGGAAGAAGTGGGGCCATATTCACTATAAGCAGCCAAGTAACATATCAAGCCAAAAGTAATGTCTCTAATACATGTCTAAGCTTTCTAGTCAGTTTCATTTGACCGCTGAGTGCTATCACTAGTTCCCTACCTACTATTGATTCTATAGGTCGAGTGGCAATCGAACCACATCACTTTAGTCTCAATACTTTAGTCAAGTGTGTTGAACAACTTGAGTGAACTAGTTTCTCAGTTGGTCATCAAAGCCTCATTTAATCACTAAGGCAAACCAAACCAAACCACCCCGAAACCTAGTACATCTAAACATCAACTATACGATTGGTGTTGTGTCTAAAGAATGTTTACATATCTCCACAATGACATGATATTGTCCACTCTAAGTCTAAGCCCTCATAATTTTGTTCTTGGGCTCTATCCAAAAGGCCTCATGCCAATGGAGATATCTTATATCCTTTTAAACCCATGATTCTTTCCAAACCTTTGATTGAATCCCAACAATCTTTCCCTCAAACGAAAGACCATCATTATTCTCATAGTCTGGACCTCCCCGCGAGCATCCGATCACTCTTGAGCTACTCCGGGCCTTCCCCGTAAGCATCCGATCACCATGACCCGCTCTGGGCCTCCCCACGAGCATCCGGTCACTCTTGACATGCTCCGGACCTCCCCGCGAGCATTCGGTCATTCTTGACTTGCTCCGGGCTCTCGCAACTTTGTTCAAGGCCACCCCACATGGCATTTGGTCTGGACCATGACTGATACCATTTGTTGTGTCCAAAAGATGTTCACATATCTCCACAATGACAAGATATTATCCACTCTAGACCTAAGCCCTCATGATTTTACTCTTGGGCTCTACGCAAAATGTCTCATGCCAATGGAGATATCTTACATCCTTTTAAATCCATGATCTTTTCCAAACCTTTCCAACGTGAGACTTTGATTGAGAGATGTGGTGTTTGATGAAAAGGAAATACTCAAGAAGAAGGAAAGGAAACACAACAAAACAACATGGAGAAAGATGTTGTGCAGGTGGAACTAGAGACTCATGACTCCAATGATTCTAACTCTCAGAGCACACGGAGCATCGCACTATAGCGGATGGTAGATCGAGATGAGTCGTAAAACCACCACCATATACGGATTCGAAGACTTGGTATCTTATGCGCTTATCACTAGTAGAGGAAACTCTACATCTTTCCAGGAAGCGATACGCATCTCTGAAAAAGACAAGTGGACGGGTGCTATGTCGGAGGAGAAATTTTGTTGAGAAGAATCAAACGTGGGATCTAGTAGAACTTCCTGAAGGAAAGAGAGCTATATATTCAAGAAGAAAGAAACAATGTGAGAGGGACAAGAATTCAAGGCTCAATTGGTAGCAAAGGGGTATTCACAGAGAAAGGGAATTGACTATGAAGAAATTTTCTCTCCAGTAGTAAGACATACATCAATTAGAGCGGTGTTGGCTTTGGTATTACATCATGATTTGCAGCTAGAGCAAATGGATGTGAAGACATTTCTTCATGAAAATTTTGAGGAGCAGATTTTTATGTTACAACATGAGGGATTTAGTCAGTCCGGACAAGAGCAGTTGGTTTGCAAGTTGAAGAAATAACTCTATGAATTGAAACAATCTCCTAGACAATAGCACAAATGTTTTGATTCATACATAATTCAAAACGGATATAGGAGATGTGAGTATGATTGCTGCATATATGTGAAGAGCTTTGAAGATGAACCACTGATTTTCTTACTACTATACGTAGATGACATGTTCATTATTGCGAAGAAGATGAAAGACGTCGATAAATTGAAGAAGCTACTGAGCAAGGAACTTGACATGAAAGATTTGGGAGAGGCCAAAAAGATTCTTGGAATGGAGATTCACAGCTGCAAGGAGATTATAGTTGTCTCAACGTAGCTATGTAGAGAAGGTGTTGAATAGGTTTAACATGAAAAATACAAAGTTAGTGAGTGCGCCAAGTTATTCAGTACATAATGTCCAAAGACGGATGACGAGATCCAAGAGATGTTAAAGGTTCCTTATGACGGTGCAGTTGGTTGTCTGATGCATGCCATGATTTACACAAGACCAGAGCAAATTTCTCTCAAATCCTAGTCAGCCACATTGAGATGCAATAAAGTGGATTTTAAGATACTTGAGAAATACAACTGATTATGACATCATGTTCAGTAGACAACCGGAAGATCCTTCAGTTGCTGGGTATGTAGCAGGAGATTTAGATGATAGGATATCTACTACAGGATACATGTTCACTATGACAAGAGGGCCTATCTGTTGGAAATCTATGACACAATCTATTGTTGCATTGCCTACTACGGAATCGGAGTACATGACAACAGCTGAGGCAGCGAAGGAAGCTTTATTTATGGCTTACAGGGTTGGTCAGAGAATTAGGCGTTCAGTAAGATGGAGTCAAGTTATTATGTGATAGTCAGAGTGATATCTATTTAGGGAAAAATCAGGTGTATTATGGGAGAACCAAGCATATTGATGTGAGGTTTCACAAGATCAAAGAGTTGATTGCTTTTGAGGAAATTCAACTTGAGTAGGTTCACACTGCAAACATGCTGACAAAGCCAGTGACCACAGAGAAGTTCAAGTATTGCTTGAACTTGATCCATATCTCTAGATGCTAAAGAAAGGAAGCCCAGACCCAGAGATCCAAGTGGAGTTTTGTTCAGATACTCGTGTTCTACAAAGGGATGAATATTCGCCAAGGTGGAGATTGTTGACGGGTGACTCATATTTAGATGAAGGCCAATGCAATGGTGTCATCAAAGAAAAATCTGTTAAGGTTTTTCCGTAATAAAATTCTGTTACAATTTTTCATAACAGAATTCTGTTGCGGTTTTTCATAACAAAATTCTGTTGCGGTTTTTCATAACAGAATTCTGTTGCGATTTTTCATAACAGAATTCTGCTGCGGTTTTTCATAACAAAATTTTGTTGCGATTTTTCATAACAGAATTCTGTTGCGATTTTTCATAACAGAATTTTGCTGCGGTTTTTCATAACAAAATTTTGTTGCGATTTTTCATAACAGAATTCTATTGCGTTTTTTTATAACAGAATTCCGTTACGATTTTATTTGGTCTGGGGTTAGGCACTGTTTATAGGGATCATTGTAAACCTATTGGATTATGAGAATCATTGAATATGATTCTCTTCTGTAGAAAGAATTCTAATAAAACTTCGGTTATTTTTTGGAGTAGGCACACCGTCAAACCACGGTAACTCTTCTTCTCTTCTTCTGCTTCCTTGTGTTTGCTCCTTTTTGTGCGTTTTTGTCTCATTGCTCCGCGTGATTTCTTTCTCTCTTTCTCATTTTTTGCGTTAGAGGTTGAGAGTTGTACCCCCCACTTTGTGCAACAATGGGTATCACAACCATGGTCCTAACCAGATGCCATGTGGGGCAGCCTTGAACGAAGTTGTGGGAGGCCTGGAGCAGATCAAGGTGACGGGATGCAGATATTTACGGGGAAGGCGTGGAGAGGGTCAGGGTGACCGGCTGCTTGTAAGAGGCCCGGAGTAAGTCAAGGGTAACCAAATGCTTGCAAGGAGGCCCGGAGCAAGTCAGGGTGACCGGATGCTCGCGGGGAGGAGGCCTGGAGCAGGTTAAGGTGACCGGATATTCATGGGGAGGACCGGAGCAGGTCAGGTTGATCAGATGCTGGCGAGGAGGCTCAGAGTAAGTCAGGGTGACCGGATGCTCACAGGAAGGCCCGAAGCATGTCAAGAGTAATCAGATGCTCGCGAGGAAGCCTTCAACGGGTCACCCGGTCAGGGTGACTGAATATTAAGGGGTGTGGAGTAGGTCAGGGTGACCGGATGCTTGCGGGGAAGGACTACAACAGGTCAATGCTCGCGGGAAACCCCGGAATGGGACAGGATGACCGGATGCTCTTGGGGAGGCTCGGAGCAAGTCAGGGTGATCGGATGCTCACGGGAAGACCCGGAGCGGGTCAGGGTGACCGGATGCTTGTGGGGAGGCCTGAAGCGGGTCAAGGTGATCAGATGATTACAGGAGGCTCGAAGCAAATCAAGAGTGACCGGATACTTGCGGGGAAGGCCCAGAGTAGATTAAGAGTGATCGGATGCTCGCGGGGAGGCCTAGATCATGAAAGTAATGATAATCCTTCGTTTGAGAGAAGGATTATTGTGATTCAATAAAAGTCCCACATCAGAAAGATTTGGAAAAAATCATGAATTTAAAATGATGTAAGATATCTTCATTGTCATGAGGCCTTTTAGATAGAGCCCAAAAGCAAAACCATGAGGGCTTAGGCCTAAAGTGGACAATATCATGTCATTGTAGAGATGTGTGAATATCCTTTTGACATAACAATTGATAATAAAACTCTAACTCTAACTGGTGTAGGTGTATGCCAATTTTTCAGAATTCATTAAAGAAAACACCAATATCATTTTAAACAAGCTAACATTCTTGTAATTTTGTATCCCACCCTTACATCGATCATTTCAATATGAATTTGAAATTTTTCTAAATCAATTCCAATTATTATCATTCCCTATAAATCTCCTTTGATAAAGTCAAATATTGCATATATAAAAACTTCTAAACACTTCAAAACATCAAATGTTCAAGAGTTCAATTCTATAGATGTTTTATCATAAGCAAACTCAGAGAATAATGTCATATATTGCATGAATAAAAAATGAAACATTTCAAAACATCTGAGACCTTATTTGTTTAAGAATATTTTCTCTTTTTTGTTGCTTTAGAACATGGGAGTGATAACTACTTTTGTGCATATGAACAAAAAAAACACATTTCAACACACAAAAAGAGGATAATATTTCACTCAAAATCTTGTCATGGTGAGTATTATATGCAAAGATCAATTGAGAAATAAGTTGCTTGCTATCAGCAAGTTTGCATGGGTCTCTAACCAGGAAGTCTTCCTTCGTCAGGGCATTGTTCAGGTCCAGAGACATCAACCCTTCCATACTTCATAGGGATATGAGGACCACCAGACTCCTGAGAATCAAAGAGTCAATCAATATTAGTTCTAATAGTTCTCCAGCAAAAAGTATAAAACACAAGTTGGTTGTAAAAGAATTCTAAGTTTTGGAGGAACTAAGTCAGAAAATAAAAAAGACCAACCTCAACGGCTGTAGCACTGGCTAATTGAAACAAATCTGCAAATGTAATGGCTAGATACTTTTCCTTGATAGGCTGAAGAAGCTTTAGAGCATTTACAAGACCTGCAGTACGAAGTCAGTAACCATCATATTCAACAAAGATCTAGAATTTTTGTTTAATAACTTCAGTACCAGCATTGGCAGAATGCTTCAACTCTATTTCAAACCGCAAGCTACCATTAGCCCCCCCACATTGTGGCCACTCCTCAATGTTCTTGTCATATGTGCCAGCATCATGCCATCCTAGACGTACCTGTAGACCATAAAATCATGGCATTGTACCTTGATTCAGCCTAATGCATCTACCATAATAAAGAGCAATGCACCATTGACGCATGAGGTTCTAACCACAGATACTATTAAAAACATTGTCACTAAAACCATTCAGTAACAAACCAGTGAAAAATGATTATTTTTACATGATGGAAAAATTTATCATAAAATGTTGACACTATTATATCATTTAGTGATTATACTAAATAGATTGTTATTAATGATAGAAAAGTGACTAATGTCACATTCAATAATGAATCAAATTAAAACTATCATTAATAGTTTTAGCCACAGGAGGTAGACCAACAAATCTAATAATAAAATTACTGTCATCAAAATTTCTAGTGCCAAATTCTTAAATATTGGGGGTTTCTTTTTATTAATACACACTTTTCTTGTAGTAATTTGTTGTTACATTTTCAGGCTAGCGTGCATTTGCCTACAGAAACACACAATATATTACCTTAAAAATTGTAAATTAGATGGAAAAGCAACTGTATTAGTATTGTTAATGAAAACTTTAATAATAAGAGAAATTGTTCACACATCTATCATATTTCATAGCACCAAGACTTCTTTCATATTTTCACAACATAAAGGAACCATCAAAACAAATGGAGGTGAAAGAAGAAAATATGATTTTTTAATTACAACTAGATTAGGAATTTATCTGAACTTATTTTTCAATGGGTCTTCAGAGGAGGCGCATACAGCTGAACTTATTTTTGAGTATGTTGACAAGTGTGTTGAATAAGTAGGAGCTCAGAATATTATTCAGATTGTAACAGACAATGCCACCAACAATATGGCTGCAGCTAAATTGATGAGAGAAAAACGACCCGGGATCTTTTGGAGTTCATGTGCAACTCACACTATTAATCTCATACTTGAAAGTATTGGCAAACTTCCACGATATAAAAAGGTGATTGAGCAATCCAAGGCTTTTACCATTTTCATCTATGCTCACCATAAGACTTTATCATTGATGAGAAGTTTCACGAAGAAGAGAGACATAGTCCGACCAGGAGTTACCAGGTTTGCATCAAATTTCCTCACATTGCAAAGTTTGATTGAAAAAAAAAGCTAGTTTAAGAGCCATGTTTACAAGTGATATGTGGGAGAAATGTAAATGGTCAAAAACAAACAAAGGAAAATTGGCTTACTCTACAGTGATGAGCATGAGTTTTTGGAATGGTGTGACACTTTGTTTGAAAATATTGGCTCCTTTGCTAAGAGTTCTTCGATTGGTAGATGGAGATAGAAAGCCATCGATGGGGTTTCTACATGGGGAGCTTCTTCAAGCTAAAGAAGATATCAAGGTGGCTCTGAATAACGTGGAATCAAATTATCAGCCTATCATAGTCATTATTGAGTCAAAAATGAAGGATAGACTTGATACATCATTGCATACCACTGCTTTTTTGTTGAATCTTTATTTTTACTACAAAGATAGTTCTATTGCTCTTTATGAGGAGGTCGCAATGGGGATTTTTGAATGCATGGAAACTTTGCATGCCAATGAGTTAGATCTACAAGATACAATTATTAACAAGGAATTTCCAAAATATAGAAATAAGACTGGGTTGTTTGGAAAAACATTGGCAGCAAAAGCATGTGAAAAAAATGATGATACATTTGATCCATGTGCATGGTGGAGTACATACGGTGCTCACACACCTAACTTGCTAAGGGTGGCATTGAGGATACTTTCATTAACTACAAGTTCATCTGGGTGTGAAAGAAATTGGAGTACATTTGAAGGAGTAAGTTTTAAACTTTTAGTCTACTCTTTAATTAAATTAGTTATAATTTTTAATGTCTACTCTATATTCAGGTACTAACTATAATATTTACTTTCTCTGTTTTTTTTTTAGATTCATACAAAAAAAAGAAATAGGTTGGATGCCAACATGTTGAACAATCTAGTATTTGTCCAATTTAATGCTAGATTGTTGAACAAACAAAAAAGAGAAAAAGAAAGAAATGTTGATGTCCTTCTTGCAAAAGATGCTTCAAATGCACAAGGTTGGATTGTGGACGGTGGGGAAGATGATGAAGTTGAACTAGGTTCTGGGCTCACTTGGCAAATGGTTGATGAAGCAAGTGGAGCGGATGAAAATCTACAACCCCGAAGAAGCTCTAGAGTGAGAGAACTTCATGAAGATGATTTTGAATCTGAAGAAGAAGACGAGGATCACAATAATGATATTGAGTTTGTGTCCGATGAAGAACAAGTTATTGAAAATTATGGAGAAGAGGAAGCAGAATAAATACGAGTTTATGAGATATTATTAGTTGTGTAATTTTGAACTCATTTTGTTAAGACATGATTTATGTTATTTAACAATTATATTTTGCTTAGTGGTTACTGGTTACTGATTCACAATGCATTGTAATCTTGAATTGAACTATTGCTACTATTTTCCAATGTTCTACTGTTTGCTATATGATTATGATAACTTACTGCATGTTCTATTGTTTAACTGTTTTTTTTAACTCATATTTACTAAGTCTAGTATATTTTCTTTGCACAAAACTATTAATTTTCTTTTATAGTTTTTCATTTTTTGGTATTGGAAAGTATGTATTTATTTCAGCATACATAGTTAGATCTCCATTGCTATGAAATTGTTTAAGACAACATTTAGATTTGTATATGACATTATCCACAGTCCACATGAAACAAGGAATACCGAGGAATCCGCCTAGCGCCGCCTAGTCCCCGCCTAGGCGGCCTAGGCGCTAGGCGCTGGTCCGCCGCCCGACTAGCGCCTAGCGAATTTTAGAACCTTGATAAATTTCAAGAGGATCGTTGATTACTAAAAGTTATGCTTCTAAGAATCCAATACTCCATGCCGTGGTAACTGTCATTTCTGCCTGACTGCATTTTATAATGACAAAAGTTTGAACTAAAGATTATTCTTTGCTTCAGTTTATATTAATGGGCCATCATTCTCAAGACACCAAAAGAACAGTTAGAACTAGTAATCTTAGACATGACCTGATAATACAATCCAACTCAACGCAAAACACGATTAACAAAGACAACCCAAAATGACACGACACAATCCAAATATATAAACAATTTATATGAATTAACTTGGTTGTGGATATAAATTATTTTAAAAAATATTAATAACTTTGTCATATAACTTAACTATACTAACATGATACAACAAATTGCCACTCCTAACCTCTAAGACAGTAACGTAGAGCCTCTAGATATTCTATTTTCCATCTGACATATGGATTCCGTCTTGCCTTCGGAAGTCTCTGTTTGCTCAGTGAACTATCTCAAGGATCCACTTCCTGGATTCCAACCTCACTTTGACTTCAGAAATTGCAACCTAATTCACGGGGCTTAATGGGTATGATCATGTTTTAATTTTATATTTAGGTGTTTAGCACTTATCTTCAAAACACATCGCAAAAACTTGGAAACCGGATCTAACAAACAATACAGAGTACTACAATATAACGAACTAGAATACCAGAATAGGATGACAAAAGGTTGTCTTGAGAAGCTCCTTAATGTCCTCCCTAGCGGCCCTCAGTTGATCCGGATATGAAGCCGCGCAAACGACCGACGTACCCCGGTGTGAGTTGATCGCTGACCTCTGGAAAATACATCAGATCGACGGCACATAACTCGAAAATCAAAACACCGTTCCTATTCCTTGCGATCGGAGCTCAGAAGTAAGAGAGCATACCTGAAAACGAAGTGGGGAATGAGCAGAACCGAGAAAGGGAGAGGATCGGAAGGAGGGGAAGGAGCGGCGGAGGCGAGGGGAGGGAAGGTTAGAAGCCGCGGCGGCGTAAGGCAGGGCCGCTCGCTGGGAATCGGCGGGGAAGAGGCCGAAGGAGGAAGAGGGAGCACAGAGCTGCTTCGCCATCGCCGGGATCCCAATCCAAATAGATCGATCACCGGAGCTCGAGGCTACTCTGGCGCTTCGGGTCGTGGGGAGAGAGGGCACACCAGTGTTGACCACCGTCTTATTTTATTTTTGAACTTGAGTGGGGCCGAGAGAAGGAGCAATTGGAGATCGCCACGCGTCATTCAACAAGGTCTTTGATTCCACTCCGACGGGCGTTTCACACTGCAGCCACTTACCTAGTGCCGTCGGGCGCAAGGAATGGTAAATGATAAGGGTGAAAATAGGGGTGGCAATTCGGTTCGGGTTCGGGTTCGGGTTGACAGGTTCGGATTGGTAGGTTGGCGGGTTGGCAAATGACAACCTGAACCCGACCTGATTATTAATTCGGGTCAAAATATTCAACTTGAACCTGATCTGTTTATTTGCACTTGACCCGAACCCGACCCGAACCCGACCCGTTTGACCTGTTTAACCCGTTTAACCCGTTTGACCTGTTTAACCCGTTCGACCTGTTTAACCCGTTTAACCTGTTTGACCCATTTGACCCGAATCTGACCTAAATTCATTAAATAAATTTTGTATATTAAATTAAAAATTAAAAATAACATTTATCTATACAAATTGAAAATTCATATTATAAATGATAAGTCATACCAACATTGAATCAATAGCATAGCATATCTCTATGTTTAGGGTTTTTAACTTTTTTAAATTTATAATTTTAGTTTAAATTTATAATTATTTATAAACGGGTTCGCGGGTTATAATTGGGTCATTTCAGGTTGACCCGAACCCGACCTGTTTATTAAATGGGTCAAATGGGTCGACCCGATTTCGATCCGAACCCGAAACTACCCAACCCTAACCTGATTTTTTCGTGTTCGATTCGGATCGTGTTTTCATGTCGGATCAAAAAATTGCCACCCCTAGGTGAAAAGGAGCAGGAAACAATTGGAACAAGACATGGGATTACAATACTTACAATTAAGATATTTTTTAAATTTAAATATTCTTTAAATAATAAATTTGATTAAAATAGATAAAGCAAGTAAGAGATATTATATTATTTAACATATATGACATATATGGATATATAGAAAAATTATAAAATATTTTTTAAAAAAATAAGGAAAATAAGTCTGGCAGATAATCATATACTATTACTACTATAATAACTACTAAATCTTATCTCATTAAATAGGATCGACTGTAAAGATCTTTTTATATTATTAGACTCTATCCCCTATTATATCTATCATCTATACTTAATAAATTTTATCTTATTTTATTATTATTAACTAAGGGGGTGTTTGGTTCTTTACTAAGAATAGGAATCGGAACGGAAATCATTGTATTGTGGAATGAGAATCGGTATGAGCATGGATATCACTCTTAAAAACAATGTTTGGTTAGTTGTATATTTTCTATCGGAATAAATCAAAATTTCTTTTTTTACCCTTAAAGGAAAATAAGAGAAAAAATTAGATGTGAGAGAAAAATGAATATGAGAGAAAAATATGATGAAAGAGAATGATGAGAGAGAAAGTGTGATGCGAAAAAATGAAGAGAGAGAAAGTGTGATGAGAGAAAATGAGAAAAAAAGTGTGATAGGAGAGAGCATGATGAGAGAAGATGAGAGAGAAAATATGATGTGAGAGAAAGTATGATGGGAAAGAATGAAGAGAGAGAAAATGTAATGAGAAAAAAATGAGGAGAGAGAAAGTGTGATGAGAAAAAAAAGAGAAAGTGAGTGTGATCGGAGAGATTGAGGAGAGAGAAAGTATGATGAGAGAGAAAGTGTGTTGAGGAAAAAAAAGAGGAAGTGTGACAAGAGAGATTGAGGAGAGAGAAAATGTGATGAGAAAAAAAAATAAAAAGAGAGTATGATGAGAGAGATTGAGGAGAGAGAAAGTATAATGAGAGAGAAAGTATGATGAGAAAAAAGAAGGAAGAGAGTGCGATGGAAGAGATTGAGGAGAGAGAAAATATGATGAGTGAGAAAGTGTAATGAGAAAAAAAAAGGAAAGAGAGTATGATAGGAGAGAGAAAGTGTGTGATAAAATGATGAGAGAGAAAATATGATGAGAGAAAACAAGGAGAGAGAAGTGATATGAAAGAGTAAATAAATAAATATATTTTGATATTTGATATTAAGGGAGAAAATTTTAGTTTTAAGTCAAGGGTATTTTTGGAATAAAGGAATATTTTGATTGATGAAAATAGGGTAATGACTCATTGAAGGGGAGGTACATAAGAATGAGTTATTACCCAATTTTAAGGATTCATTCCCTTATTTTTATTCTTATTCCTATAATCCAAACATTAACAATGACAATCAATGATTTTCATTTTCATTCTCCACTCCTATTCCCCTAAACCAAACGCCCCCTAAGTTTTTTTAGTCTTCCTTGTTTGATGTATGTTTGGCATAGTTTCCATCGTCTAACTAGAGTATTTATTGATCGTCTAAGCACATGTCCATACCATCTTAAATGAATCTCTTGGAGTTTTTCCTCAATAAATATAATTTTGACTTTCTCTCTAATGCTCTCATTTTTCATCCTGTCCTTTCTCAATATGTCCACACATTTATCTTAACATCATGATCTTTACAACTCTCATTTTCTACTCATGTGCACAAGTCATAAGCCAACATTCTGCTCTATATAACATAACCGGTCTAACTAAGATTTTGTAGAACTTTCGTTTAAGTCTTGAGGTACTTTACGATTACATAAAACACTCGATGTTCTCCTCCATTTCAACCATCTTGCTTGTATTCTATGTAAGACATCTCTCTCAATCCTTCCATTGTTTTAAAAAATGATCCTAAATATTTAAAGCTCTCAATTCTAGGCAACTTGTCATCTTCTAACTTAACAATTATCTCATTACATCTAATATTACTAAATTTAAATTCTATATATTTTATTTTTATTCTACTAAGCATAAAACAAGAAGGAGAGCCTTGGCGCAATAGTAAAGTTATTGTTTTATGACCAAAAGGTCACGGGTTTGAATCTTGGAAACATTCTCTTGCAAAAAGCAGGGTAAGGCTGCGTATAATGGATCCTTCCCCGGGACCTCGCATAGCGAGAGATTCGTGCACCGGGCTGCCTTTAAGCATAAAACATTTTGGAAAGTGTTTTTGGCCAAAATTTCAGTTTAGCATTTACTCCTTCATATATTTAATCTACCAAAATAATATTATCTACAAAAAATATAGACCATAGTATTGTATCTTGAAATGTGTGCAGTGAATTCGTCCATAATTAATGTTAAAAGATAAAGACTTGCATCCGATCCTTGATATAACCCTATCTTTATTGGAAATGCTTCAGTCACCCTGCCTGAAGTTTTTACACCGATTATTATATCCTCATACATATCTTTAATTAGTTCAAAATATGTTACGCTAATACTTCTTTTTTCTAGAATTCTCCATATAATTTCTTTTAGGATTCTATCATAAGCTTTTTCTAATTTAATAAATGTAATGTGTAAATTTTATTTTTTCTCCTGATATTTTTTAATTAGTTGTGTAGGAAGATGTATAACTTCTGTTATAGACCTTCCAGTATGAATCTAAATTGATTTTTAATTATTGATGTCTCATTTCATAATATTTTTTCTATTACTCTTTTCCAAAATTTCATGATATGACTCATTAGTTTAATATCCCTATAGTTTGCACAATTGTGTATGTTTCTCGTGTTATTATATAAAGAAATTAGAGTACTTACCCTCCATTGATCATATATATTTTTTATTTTTAATATCATGTTAAATAATTTTATAAATTATTTAATACTTTGTTTCCATGGACACTTTTATATCTCCATCGGAATATCATCTGGTTCAATAGATTTTCTACATCCCATTTAAAGCTTATCTACTTCTGAAATTTAAATTTTATAATAAAATTTTTAATTTCTATACTAATTTAATTTACTTAAATTACCTAAGTTAAGTTGGTCACCAAAACCTTTATTAAAAAGTTGATAAAAATACATCTCCCACTGCTCTTTTAATTTCCCAACATCTACTAGTACCATATTACATTTATCTTTAATATATTTTATTTGTATAAGAACTCTTATATCCATTTCTCTCACTTTAACTATTCTATAAATATCTCTTTCTGCTTCTTTTGTATCTAATTTTTGATATAATTGTTCAAAAGATTCATTATTTGCTTCATTCATCATTTTCTTAGTTTCTTTCTTGGATATTGTATATATTTTTTCTTCTATTTTATCTTCCTCTGGTTTTGAGATATTGTGCTATGAGATTGTTGGATATTATGTTTGTTGTAACTTGGTTCTATTTATTTTTGTTATTGTATTATTGCCTATTCGAACTTAGTTAGTTATTAGTCGTATATTGTATTGAAACTTGGTTGATGAAACATATTGTTTGTTAGTTGTATTTGGAGATATGAAACATGTTTGGATATATTTGTGATGATGAATATTTTGGTTTATGTTATTGTGTTCAATTTTGTTGTATTTGTGTTCAATTTTGTTGTATTTAATTTATATATATGGTACATACCGAAAAAGAAAAATTATTGGTAATTTTTTTTTACTTTTGTGATGAATTTTGCGATGAAAAATGATTTGTTACAAATCTATCGTAATATACTATTTTATCAAAATTTTGCAATAAAAATTAAAATTTGTCGCCATCTGTAATGATTCTGCAACGGATTTAGAATTTTCCTTAAATTTGTAATGAAATTCTAAGTTCGTCGCAATTTACAATGAATTAATTCAGAATGCATTGCAAATTGCGATGAATTTTGATATTTGTTGTAAATTGCAACGAATTCAAAATTTCGTTGCAAAAATTAGATTTTCGGTTGTGGAGTGGTTTGCGATGAAATTTTTTTTTTTCGCAAAATCAACGACAAATTTTGCAACAAATAAGATATTCGTTGCAAAATTTGCAACAAATAAGATATTCGTTGCAAAATTTGCAACAAATTTTTAGTTTTTCGTTGCAAAATTTAGGGACAACTGGTTTGTGACGAAATTTTTTTCGTCGTAAATTTTGCTACAAATGTATTTTGCAATGATTTTTTTTTTTAAATTCGTTACAAAATTTGTCCCTAAATGACTGATTTTTTGTATTTTTAGGAGAGTTTCAAAAATATTGAAAATGTGAATAAAAATAAAGAGGTGGATGATAAGAATTTCATTGTGTATGGAAATTTTAGTCACTCATTAAAAGTTTTATGGCAAGGTTGTTTGTTTATATTGTTCAACAAGTATATATGTTGTGAACAATTGAATAAGGAGAGGTTCTTTTTTCACACGTGGGTGCGTAGAGAGAGTAAATGCAAGGTTTAAATTTTATTGAATCAAGTTTACTAGTGTATAAATACAATTTACATGCATACTAGATCAACCTAATAGAAAGGGCCGGAAGCAATTGGAAGAAGGCATGGTAATACAATATTTATAATTAAGATCATTTTTTAAATTTAAATCTTCTTTAAATAATAAATTTGATTAAATTAGATAAAGGCAATGGAAGAGATATTATATTATTTGACATATATGGATATATAGAAAAATAATAAAATGCTTTCTAAAATCATGAAAACAAGTCTCTTAAATAATCATATAATACAAAATAATAAAAATGAGAATAAAATGACCAACATTTATTATTATATATCTTATTTCATTATTTTTAAAGATTTTAAGATAATTTAAGAATATTAAAAGAACTATATGCAAATTAAACTTTATTTCACCATTTAAAATCCATAACATAATTTATTCTCAATCTTGATAAAACGATCAACAGAAACAGTGACACACTTCAAGTCGACCTCGCACTAAACATCCTCCTCCTCTGCATTTGGTTCCACACCAAGTGTCGCAGGCACGATTGTCATCATCACCCTTGCAACCGGTTCGTGGGCTATCACCCCATTGGCCATAATCCCAACAGCAATTGATGGCATCGGAGACATCTTCAATTTAAGACAAAAATATATAAATATCAATATTAGTAAACATGATAAATAAAAGAAAATGTTAACTTTCTCGCAATTCATAATATTAGTAAACATGAACAAACAAAATAAATAAAAGATAATATTAACTTACTCGTAATGCACAAGGTAGTAAAAATAAGGAAGACACAGAGAATTACAACTCTTGACATGGTGTACTACTAATTTCTGTTTTATAATTTGTATGTAAATTTTGTGTTTAACTTCGGTGTGAGATGAATATTTATATTGGAAAAAAAGTGAAGAAAGGGAATAAATTTAAAAGAAAATGTAACAAATAAAGTAATCAATCATATAATTAAATAGCAAATGAGTCATATAATTTTTAAAAATAATATTATGTATCTACCTTTCAATTATGAATAGTCATATAAAGAAATAAATTTACAATTCTTCAAACTAAATCAGGCAAGTTTATATATCATGATTATATGTTTTTTTTTATTAGAATTCGAGTGAAGATAATTTATTTTACTTTAAATAGTGGGAAGGACTATTAATTATTTAAAAATTAATCGTTAGTAAGATTAGCTGCTTATTATTTTTGGTAATTTGATTTTGTTTAGTAACAATAAAATAAATTAATTCATAATATTTCTTAAAAATATTCTTTTGTCACTGCTACTGTAGATAATATTTAATTATCTCTTAAATAAATTGGTCATCAAGTATTAATAATAAATAATTCTTGTTGTTACTGATTGATACTGTAGGTATCTATATGAATGACTCATTGGATGCCTGACATCCCATATGTAAATGACTATTATACTAGGACAAATGCCTTCCGGAATTTTATCGTTCCTGAAAGTGTGAAGTTATCCAGAAAGGATTGCTAGGATGATGCCTCCACTCTATTGCTCGAATAATAATAATTCTAAAAAATAATTATTTAAGGTTTAACTAGAAATGAATGTTATTCTATAAGATATAATCATAAAAATTAAGGAAACCACAGAGAATTATAACCCTTGACATATTGTTTTGCTAATTTCTCCATTACAATTTGTATGTAATTTTGTCTTTAACTTGGGTGTAAGATGAATATTTATATTGGTAAGAAAAGTGAAGAAAGGGAATAAATTTAAAAGACAATGTAATAAATAAAATAATCAATCATATAATTAAGAGAAAATGACTCATATAATTTTTAAAAATAATATTATATATACCTTTCAATTATGAATAGTCATATAAAGAAATAAATTTACAATTCTCCAAAATAAATCAGGCAAGTTTATATATCATGATTATATGTTATTTTTTTATTAGAATTTGAGTGAAGATAATTTATTTTACTTTAAATAGTGGGAAGGACTATTAATTATTTAAACATTAATCAATAACATCCACAATATAATAGTTTAGTAAGATTAGCTGTTCATTATTTTTGATAATTTGATTTTGTTCAGTAACAGTAAAATAAATTAATTCATAATATTTCTTAAAAATATTCTTTTGTTAGTGCAACTGTAGATAATATTAATTATCTCTTAAATAAATTGGTCATCAAGTATCAATAATAAATAATTCTAGTCGTTACTGATTGATATAGTTGGTATCTATATTTGGTATCTATATAAATGATTACTCTAAAGGTGTGTTTGGTTCGGGATTATCCTTGATAACTTTGATTATCCATTCAAAAGTTATCAACAAAAATCTTGTTTGGTTTAGATAATCGATGATTCCCAAGTAGTGTTCCATGCCCGACACGTCAGCAAAAGGGGCATGCAACCCGGAATCGGAAAACCTCTGAAAATTGAGATTTTTCTTGATTCCGGGGTTAACGAAGTTTTTTTACCCAAAATATCCTCGAATAAAAGAAAAATGTGATAAAAAAAAAATTGTAAAGGAAAAAATAAAACAATAAAAAATATAATAAAATAAGATAAAAAAACTTTTTAAAAATAAAAAAATGTAAAAAATATTAAAAAATAGAAAAAACATTAAAAAATTTAAAAATAAAAAATAGAAAAAGTGTAAAATTTTTTTTAAAAAAATAAAAAAACGTAAAAAATAATTAAAAACATAAAAAAAAATTTTAAAAACATAAAAAAATTTAAAAAGTAAAAAAATTTTAAAAAATAAAAAACGGGAAAAAAATTAAAAAACGAAAATAAAACAAATAAAAAAAATACATAAAAATAAAGAAAAACATGATAAAGGAAAAATAAAAAAATTTATAATTTAAATAATAATAATAATAATAATATATCGTTAGTTTTGTAAAAGGTAATATAGTAAAATATTAAACTAGATTATTTATTAAAACCTTCAAACAAATAAGTTTTTGTTGCATTACATAGGTTAAACCAAACAACATTTGATTATATTTTATTCCCCATAATCTTATTTATATGATTATTTGGTAATCACATAACCAAAGTTATACATGATAACATGAACCAAATGCATCCTAATAGATTCTGAAGTCAATACTAAGCGAGTGTAAAATAACTCATTAGATACCTGGCCTTCCATATGTAAATGACTATTATATTGGGATAAATGTCTCCTATAATTTTACCCCTTCCTCAAAGTGTGAAGTTACCCCAAAAGGATTGCTAGGATCTCCATCTCTATTGCTCTAATAATAATAATAATTCTAAAAAAAATAATAAGGTTAACTTGAAAAATATTATTTTATAAGATATAATCATAAAAATTAAGGAAGCCACAGAGAAATTTGTATGTATATTTTTGTGTTTAACTTAGTTGTGAGATGAATATATATATATTGGTAAGAAAAGTGAAGAAAGGGGATAAAATTAAAAGAAAATGTAACAAATAAAATAATCAATCATATAATTAGAAGCAAATGACTCATATAATTTTTAAAAATAGCATTATATATATCTACCTTTCAATTATGAATATAGAAATAAATTTACAATTCTCCAAAATAAATCAGGCAAGTTTATATATCATGATTATATGTTATTTTTTTATTAGAATTCGAGTGAAGATAATTTATTTTACATTAAATAGTGGAAGGAACTATTAATTATTTTAAAAAATAATCGATAACATCCACAATACAATAGCTTGAGTAAGATTAGGTTTATTATTTTTGATAATTTAATTTTATTCTGTTAAAATAAAAAAATAATTCATAATATTATTTCTTAAAAACTTTCTTTTAACTCCTAAATAAATTTGGTCATCAAGTATCAATAATAAATAATTCTAGTCATGATGAATTGACATAATTTGTATCTATATGGACGGTTGCTAAATAATTCTAGTCCTTATGGATTGACACGATTTGTATACATATAGATGGTTGCTCTAAGTAGATTTTGAAATTAATACTCAGCAAGTGCAAAATTCTTCACTGGATGTCTAGCCTCCCACATGTAAATAGCTGCTACGTTAGGACAAATATTCCCTATAATTTTATCCTCTTCCAAAAAGTGTGAAGTCACCCTGAAATGATCACTAGGATGATAACATCACCTCTATTTTCTAATAATAATAATTCTAATTATTATATATATATACACAGAGGCGTTCCGCTGCGGAACGCCTCTTGCGGACTACTGCGGACCTGCCCTCGTGGCAGGTCCGCGTCAAATTTTTTGGCCCGCATCAAATTTTAATTTATCTTTCCACGTCAGTTTTTTCCCCAACCCTAATTCCTCCTTCGTCAACTTTTTTTCCGCTTCCTCCTTCGTCGCAACGCAGCCGCCGAAGAAACCTCCTTCCTCCTTCGTCGAAGAGTCCTCCTTCCTCCTTTGTCGCGACACACCCACCGCGAGGAAAACCCACAGGCGTCTTCCCTTGTCGTGCCCCCTGCGATTCCTCACCGCCGAGCCCGAAGCTAGGGTTCCGCCCCTTCCTCCTTCGTCGCCACGCAAACGCCAAAGAGGACAACCCACAGGCGCCTTCCTCCTTCGTTGCGGAACAGCTGGGGTTTCTTATCGGCAAGCTGAAGCTAGGGTTTTTCCGCACCTCACACCCCTTCATTTGTCCTCCTCGATGGTACACTACAATACCTGGTTATTTATGCCTTTTGTAATGTACAATATCAAAAAACAAAATAGTTGAAAAAACATGTGCAAACTGCAAACTCAAATACTTGATGAGCTTGGCATACAGAGGTTTGTCCTTGTGTACAAGCATCGTGTAGATATTTCAACTGCTTTGGAATGACTAATGGAATGACTAACTAGTTTAGCTTTGCAATGCAACAGAGATAGACAAATTGCTCATGCCTTGGGAGTTCAACAATTAGTTTACCCTTAGG
The DNA here is from genome assembly GCF_018446385.1 of Zingiber officinale. Taxonomy (NCBI): domain Eukaryota; kingdom Viridiplantae; phylum Streptophyta; class Magnoliopsida; order Zingiberales; family Zingiberaceae; genus Zingiber; species Zingiber officinale. Next base: position 10,169,730 of record NC_056003.1, read on the forward strand.
CAGTTCTCGTTAAACCAATTAGTTTAGTTTTGCAATCCCTATCCCAAATCTTAAACGAACAGAATAGAAGAAATATAATAATTAAAATAACAAAATAATTGAAAAACGAGAGCACTGTGTTTAACTAAGAGGACATCTTTAGAGACTGATCTAGTTTTTAAGGGGGTTATTTATTTCTTCTTATTAAATTTAGTTGTTTTCTCTATTAATTGTTTGTAATTTTGACTTTATAAAAAATAACTAATATTTTTATTTATTTATTTATCTACTTATTTATTGTCAAATGTAATGCGAGGAGCTTCAGAAATAGAAGAAAATACAATTGATGATCAAGAATTCATTCCCTAAGTTGCAGATGATAGAAAGCCATAAATTGGAATGGAATTCTCATCACTAGAAGAGGCATATTCGTTTTATAATCAATATGCACGAGAAGCTGGATTTAGTTCAAGGATAAACACAAGCAAGAAAAATAAGATAACAAATGAAGTGACGTGGAAGTAAATTGTTTGCTTTAAAGAGGGTCATACAGATCTAATGCGGTGGAGTAAACATGCAAAAGTTGATCATGTATCAAGAGAAAGAGCACGTGGCACAGTTAGAACGGGTTGTAAGTCGAATATTGCATTTGTCAAGAAACAGGCCGGATCTAATTGGGTTGTCAGTAACTTCATAAAAGCCCATAATCATCCACTCTCGACTCCATCAAAGGTGCATTTGCTACGCTCACATCGTAATGTTTCAGCAGCAAAGAAAACATTGACAAAACAGTTTTTAGAGGCCAATGTACCAACTTGTCAACAAATGCGAATATTGGAGATAGAGTATGGAGGGCCTAAGGGAGTCGGTTGCACAGAAAGAGATATTAGAAATTTTGAGAAAAATTTAAGAGATGAACAAAAGGGTATCGATGCCGAAACACTGATAGAGTTTTTTACATCTAAGCAAGAGAAAAATTCAGCTTTCTTCTTTGATTATGAGACTGATTCAGATAACAAATTTAGCAGGTGTTTTTGGGCTGATCATGTATCAAGGAGGACATACAGTGTATTTGGTGATGTAGTTGTATTTGATACGACATATAACACCAACAAATATGGCTTGATTTTGGCACCATTTGTAGGGATTAATCATCATCATCAGACAATTCTTTTTGGTTGCGGGTTTCTTAGTGATGAGAAAGCTGAGTCTTTTGTTTGGTTGCTTACAAAGTTCTCAGAAGCCATGCCTAAACGAGCACCAAACATTATCATCACTGATCAGAATCCTGCCATGACAAAAGCAATTGCACAAGTTTTCCCTCAAACAGGGCATCGATATTGTTTGTGGCACATATTGAATAAATTCCCAGATAAATTGGACCCTTTGACTTTTCGAAACCACTATCACAGCTTAAAGAACGTCATTGTAAATTCTACAACACCTGATGATTTTGAGAAGTCATGGGAAGAAACTATCAAGGATGCTAACTTAGAGAAAAATGATTGGTTGTCCTTGATGTATGAATTGAGACACAAATGGGTGCCGACATATTTTAGTCATGTATTTTCTGCAGGAATGTCAAGTAGCCAAAGATCTGAAGGCTCACATGCATTTTTCAAGAAATATGTCTCAAATAAGAACTCATTAATGGATTTTATCACACGTTTTAATAGAGCATTGAGACATCAAAGACACAATGAGTTAGTTGCAGATCATATTGATATGAATGAGCAGCCCAGGGTTAATACAACATGACCAATGGAAACTCAAATGGTTAAGCTGTACACAAAAAAGAAATGACTGGAGTTTCAAAGTGAAATGACCGAGAGTCATAGTTATTATGTGCAACAAACATTTACAGGAGTTGCCTCAGCGGTTTACCACGTGATGAAATTTCAAAGTTCTTCTTCCTCAAAATCAAGAGTGCTCACGCATGACAAACAGAGGGATTACATATCGTGTAGCTGCTCAAAATTTGAGTTTGAGGGCATTCCATGCAGACATATGTTAGCTTTTTTTCGTATCAACCAAGTGTTTCATTTGCCTGATACGTATATACTCAAACGATGGACACGAAATGCAAGAGTTGAAGCAATATATGCTTTAGGGGAGCAAAATGTCATTGATGATCCAGATTCAGAAAGGTATTTGATGTCGAGGCATTCGAGGTTGTCCTATAAAGCTTCCGTGTTAGTTGATGATGCATCTTTAAGTAATGAAAGGACAACCTTCTTGGATGAACAATTCGATTGTATCTACAATAAAATTCAAAAGATGTCCATTAGTACAACATGCGATGATAGAAGTCAAAGAAAAAAATCCATTGATGAGAGCCTTGGTATTATTGATCCTTTTGTAGTAAGAACTAAGGGATGTGGGAAGAGATTAAAATCATCAAAGGAGAAATCTACATCAAATTATAGGCTTTGTCGTGGATGCGGACAACGAGGAGTATCACATGACAAGCGTAACTATCCCAATTTGCAACAAGGGTTTGTGTCGATTCATTTTTTCATTTTTATTATATTTATTTATTTTTATTATATTTTGTATATGACAATGGACAAATTATCAGATCAATTGAAGATAATAATCATATCAGTCTTGACGACACATATGAACTTGATTTGGGATCTATTGCGGGTAATATCAAAGTTTTAATTTGTTAAATTATAGTGGTTTATTGTTTATTGAGAAGATGATATTAATAAATCATCTTTATTGTTACAGGTTCTAGTAACATGCGCTAGGATGTAATTATCTATGGTTAATATTCATCTAGTTCCTTTATTTGTATGTTTAATTGGTTTAGTGTATTTTTTTTGTATTTAATGCATATTTCTAAAAAATTTGGTATAGAATGCATACTTCTAATGCATACTGTTTCAGGCTCTTTTTTGGAAGATTGCAGTTGCTTTGCCCGGGGTGGAAAACCTTTCTTCAGAAGCTGCCTTTTGGAAGAATGCTTGTGAGAGAGTTTAATCTGTGCAAGGTGGCATAGTGCTTGTGAGAGTTTATTATGTTTTAACATCTTCAGAAGCTGTGATTGAAACAGATACTATAAGCTGTGATTGAAACGGATACTATAAGCTGTGATTGAAACGGCTACTGGACTTTGATTTATGCTATCTCTTATTGCAAATCTATTGTAATTCCCAGCTGTGATTGAAACGGCTACTGTGATTGAAAAAATGTGCTTATTTGTTTCTCATTGTTTATTTCATTTTTTGACACTTACGTAGTGCAATTTTGTTCCCCATTTTCTATTTTGATGTACACCTGGTTTGTTGGTAAGTTATGCTATCTAGCATGATAGGACAGTGTTCCTGATTTCTCAAGAATTATAAATATAGGTGTCTGATTTCATTATATAGTGCTTGTGAAAATGAGCCTCTACAGGTTTACTTCATCTATGTATTTTGTCAAACTATCGTAATTGGATATATTGCCTTTGGTCTATTGTGTTTCCCTCTGAGGTTTTCTAATGATGCAGTTTAGCTGACACCCTCTTGAATTTAGAGTTTGGACTTTAGTTTATGCATTTAAATTCTGAGTGTTTATCTATTTAAGGTTTATCATCTCGTTGTGGAAGTGGAGAATATTTTGCAAGTTGTAGAGCAACCCTTGAGATTACTTCATACAACACCGATTTATCAGAAAGTAGTACTGAAGGGACATTTTTCTCATTATTTTCGAACAGTCTCCTCTAATTCTTTAGTTGCCACAACCCTTAACGTTATGCTCACATGTTGTATTGTGATGGACAAAGAACTAAGCATCAATTTCTGCATTTCACTTCCTATGCAGTCAACAGGTAAAAAGAACTCCAACACAAAGTATACATTTCTAGTATGAATACATCAGCGCTGAATAACAACTGCAGCCCTCAAGTTGGAAAACTTAGCATGGTGCGATAATGGATATTCAATCTTGCTAAAGTCTGTTATATTCTACGAGAAGCATGGATGATTTGTCATAAATGCTTTACCGACGATGCCTTGGCCTCTAAACAAGTGGTGCTCAGAGCACGCTTGCTGAAACTCCTTCATGTTAGGATCTTGCACATAGCAAGTATTATCGACAGTTGAAATACAATCCATGAAGGTTTCATCATAGTGCCAATTTTTGGCCTAATTCTTCTTCTACGATCGATTCAGCCTCTGATCAAAAGAACAGACTTATTCTATTTCATCTCTTCAACAAGTTTAGTAATAAGCAAAACACAAAATTAATATTCATTCATAAATAAAAAAAACAAATGTTGACATCATCCATAATTACATTTCTTTATCATATTACAACACTAGTACTATTTGACTAGGCCAACCAACAAACAAAACAAATATATAGCCAAAAGAATTAAGTTCACTATCACTAATATCCAGACCAAAAGCGGTATATTCCAATTTCCCATATTGTGTCTAGGATAAGTAATGTGTTCACTTCCCACCCTTGACTCCACTCTTGGCAACATCCTAAAATGTATATCATTAGTGTCTTCATTTAGTCCAATATCAGACCTCACCCACTTTAACCATCCATGATGCTTACATCCATAATATAGTCTTCCTGGGTTCTTGATCGATCTAGAGACTAGCACCAATGCTCTTAGTCCGCAGTCCCTGCATCGTACAATTTCATATTTGGTATGGTTGATACTGCTACTACTTGATGATGCCATTCAAGCGCAACCTAAAAAGTAAAATTTGAGAAAATTAAGCTAAACAATTGCAATTTACTTAAGTAATGGGAAAACACACAATTTTATGAAAAATTTGACCAATTTGCATTAAAAGGAGCCACAATTTGCATTAGAATACCTAAATTTCTCTAAGATGAATCCACATGGATATATTCATGAAACCAAAACTGTTGGTGCGGGAAGCATCCGACGATCGAACTCGTGTTTCGATAACGGCAAACAAATTCAAAGTTAAGATGTTTTTTAGTCTAACAAGTCTACTTGAGGATTTCAGGAAAGTCCTAGCTGAGGTTAGGCAAAGGGAAAACCCTAGGGGGCGGTAACCCTAGGTCATAGGGGGTGGTAACCCTATGCGGAAAGTCATGGCAGGTCGAGGGCTTCAGGCAAAAGTCCTAGGGGGTGGTAACCCTGGGTGAAAAGTCCTGGTGTCGCGAACCAGGTGAAAGACTGGACTAGCCGGGGAGGCGGATGTCCAGCAGAAAGTCCGGAAGCATCGGGTGCTGAGCAAAAGTCCAGTCGATCTGGAGGATCGGCTGGCAACAAGTAAATCTCCTGAGTGGAGTAGGTGAGGACGCGTTCCCCGCAGAGGGAACAATAGGCGTCGGGTCGACCTAGGGTTTCCGGCTGGAAATCCGAAGTCAGACTCGGACAGTCCGAAGACTGTCGTTTATTCCCTACTATATTTTATCATATTCTAACACTGTCTTGCAGGGTATTTTGCTCGGACTAACCTTTGTTTGCAGGTGAGGAACCTGCTGGAAAAAGGGTGTCCGGGCGCCCGGGACCAAAGTTTATCCCCTGCGCGACTTCGCCACGTGGAGCATCCAGGTTGGTTGGCCACGTCACACTCCAGGCGCCTGGAAGGGATCCAGGCGCCCGGAACCACATATAAAAGGAGGGTTGAGGTGCAGCTTCAGAGACAACTCTGAAAAGCGATCTTCTGCAACGTGCTGCGAATTCGACCATCCTGAAGTGCTGCAAGTACACCCCGACGACCCGGAGCTCAGTCTTTTCGATTCTACATTGTTGTTGGTATATTTTATTATTGTACTTGCAATCTGTAACTATTTAACGGATTTATAGTTGTAGCCCACCGAAAGCGATCAAGGATCGCGGGCCTTCGAGTAGGAGTCGCCTTAGGCTCCGAACGAAGTAACTCCTTCGTGTCTGTGTCTCTTAACTTAATTTCCGCTGCATTAACTCTTAAGTTTTACGATTCCGATAATCGAACGATTTTAGCCACGAGCGCTATTCACCCCCCCTCTAGCGCGGTCTCGATCCAACAATTGGTATCAGAGCGGGGTCGTTTTGAATTGGTGCAACCACCTTTCAAAACAAATTTTCCGTGGTATTTTATATTTTTCGGAGTCAATTAGAATCTAGCCTTATAGCTTTATTCTAATTCTTTTATCGAATCGGCTTTTGCTCGAAGTTGGTACAACACCACTCGAGTTCGTTATTATTACTATTCTTTATTCCCGCACTACTAATCCAAGACTTAGTCTTGGAACATATATTTTTGTTGCTCTTGTTGCATATTACAAATGACTCAACAAGAGGGGTTCAGTACTGTTCGTCCCCCACTGTTCTCCGGAGATGATTTCGGTTACTGGAAGGGAAGAATGGAGACGTATCTGAAGATCCAGTTCGAAACATGGATGATCATTAAGACGGGACTTCAGCTACCTTCCGATGACGACGGCAAACCAACTCCCTGCGAGAAGTGGGACGCCCCTCTAATCAAAAAGGTGGAAGCCGACGCCAAAGCTACCTGCACCCTCCAGTGCGGCCTTTCCAAAGAAGAACTCAACAGGGTCGGCCCGTTCTCTTCCGCAAAGGAGCTCTGGGAAAAGCTAATCGAACTCCACGAAGGCACTGACGACACCAAGGTAAGTAAAAGAGATCTTCTACTTAATAAGTTATATAATCTAAAGATGCAGGAAGGCGAGACGACAAGTTCTGTACATGCGAGAATCCAAGACATCCTCAACTCTCTTCACGGAATCGGGCAGAAGATAGAGAATCGGGACGTCATAAGGTATGCTTTAAACTCATTTCCAAGGAATACATTGTGGGCATCAATGGTAGATGCCTACAAAGTCTCTAAGGATTTGTCCTCATTAAAATTAGACGAATTATTTAGTGAGTTTGAACTCCATGAACAAACTAATGCACAGCCATCCGAGAAAGGGATTGCTTTGGTTGCAGGAATGAGTCGAACACGGGAATCAAGAGGACGGCGAAAAGTTGAATCGGAATCAGAAGACGAACCCGATTCAGAAGATTCAGAAGATGAACTGGCAAGCGAATTTGTGAATCTTGTAAAGAAACTCTATAAGAAGAAGAAGGGCTTCAACAAGAAAGATCTGAAGAAGGCAGTTCAATCCAAGGAGGCTCAACAGAACTCAAAGACAAAGTTCGAAGTCACTTGCTACGGGTGCAACCAAAAGGGGCATATAAAAGCTAACTGCCCCAATCAAAAGGAAGCCAAGAAGCAAAGAAGAAGGAAAGTCCTAAAGGCAACCTGGGACGAATCTTCTTCGGAGGATGAAGACGACGAACTCAACCAAACGAGTTTACTCGCATTGATGGCCTGGGACCAGATCAGCGAATCCGAGAGCGAGTCAGAAGCAGACTCCGGACAAAGCCACGGATCCGCATCCGTTTCCGAAGGGCCAGACTCCACTGTAAGTATTCCTAGGCTTAATAATTTAGTCAATTATTTACTTCGCAAATTAGCCAAGTCAAATTTGAAAATTAAGTCACTTTTAAAAGAGGTAACCATTCTTAAAGAAGGAACTAAATCAAAACCTCTAACTGAAGATTCAACTCAAGTACAACAACTTGAGAAAGAAAATTTAAATATGAAAAATCAGTTAAAAGATTTAAAAATTACTTTAGAAAAATTCTCTCTGGGCTCCAAGAATTTGGATCTAATTCTTGGGACACAAAGAGCCGTATACAATAGAACTGGGCTAGGATATAAAAAGAAATATAAATCCTATTTATCCTTAATAAACAAACAAAGTAGTAAATCAGTCCAAGCATGGGTTCCCAAGTCCAAATTGATCAATCAAATTGGACTTGGCCAATACTGGGTTCCGAAGGATCAAATATACTACCTCGACAGACCATATCGAGGCCGTGATCCAGGGAAAGCTAAAATGAAAACGATAATAATTTAAAAATTCGAAATTAAATTAAATTCATAATTTAAAAAATTCAAAAGCTAAAATTCAAAATCAAATTCATAATTTAAAAATTCGAAATTAAATTAAAAATCAAATTCATAATTTAAAATTTTGAAATTAAATTAAATTCATAATTTAAATTCGAAATTAAATTAAAAATCTAAAATTCATAATTTAAAAATTCGAAATTAAATTAAAAATCTAAAATTAAAAATCAAATTCATAATTTAAAAATTCAAAATTAAATTACAAATCTAAATTGTGAAAAGTAGATGGAGGATCCAAACTAGCTGGCACCTCCAACTGAACTACCCGACAGGGTAACTGAACCTAATTTACCCGGAATGGGTAAAACAAGAGTAGACTACCCGGTAGGGTAATTAAGGATAGATTAAAAAGGGTTAGATTTAACTTGAAAGACAGTACTGGTGAAATTTTTTGGATGATAGTACGTTAGGAAAACTTGGGCATCGCATGTCAAGGAAGATATGACTTTGACCTGGTGCATTTGGCCAAGTGGAACTGACCGAAGCTACCCTTAAAGGGATCCTAACTAGTTAGACCAAGGGTTAGTATTAAGTTCAGTGGGTAGGACTATTTGGGAAACCTCGAAGGCATGGTTACTTTAATGAGTTCCTTGTGACTCACCATAGCCCAGAAGTTTATCCAAAGAATGCCTACTTGTTAAACCCAAAGTTAAACCTGAATCTAACACAAAGTTAAACTAAACCTATAAATTGAACCTCAATTCATCTCACACCAATTATAGGGTTCCCTGATTGACAATATAGATCGGGTGAGATGACTAAGGAATAAAATTATCTTTTTAAAAACTAATTTCAAAATTATTTAAAATCTTTTCAAAATTATCTAAAAATCATTTCAAAATTAATTTCAAAATTACTTAAAATCTTTTCAAAATTATTTAAAATCTTTTCAAAATTATTTAAAAATCTTTTCAAAATTAATTTCAAAATTACTTTAAAATATTTTCAAAATTAATTTCAAAATTATTTAAAAATCTTTTCAAAAACCAATTTCAAAATTACTTAAAAATCATTTCAAAATTAATTTCAAAATTACTTTAAATCTTTTCAAAATTAATTTCAAAATTATTTAAAAATCTTTTCAAAATTAATTTCAAAATTACTTTAAAATCTTTTCAAAATTAATTTCAAAATTATTTAAAAATCTTTTCAAAATTAATTTCAAAATTACTTTAAAATCTTTTCAAAATTAATTTCAAAATTACTTTAAAATCATTTCAAAATTAATTTCAAAATTACTTTAAATCTTTTCAAAATTATTTAAAATTAATTTCAAAATTATTTAAAAATCTTTTCAAAATTAATTTCAAAATTATTTAAAAATCTTTTCAAAACTAATTTCATAATTACTTAAAAATCATTTCAAAATTAATTTCAAAATTACTTTAAATCTTTTCAAAATTAATTTCAAAATTACTTTAAAATTAATTTCAAAATTATTTAAAAATCTTTTCAAAATTAAGTTCAAAATTACTTTAAAATCTTTTCAAAATTAATTTCAAAATTACTTTAAAATCATTTCAAAATTACTTTAAATCTTTTCAAAATCTTTTCAAAATTATTTAAAATTAATTTCAAAATTACTTTAAAATCTTTTCAAAATTTTTTCAAAATTAATTTCAAAATTATTAAAAAATCTTTTCAAAATTAATTTCAAAATTATCTTAAAATCTTTTCAAAATTATTTAAAATCTTTTCAAAATTATTTAAAAATCTTTTCAAAATTAATTTTAAAATTATTTAAAAATCTTTTCAAAATTAATTTCAAAATTATTTAAAAATCTTTTCAAAATTAATTTCAAAATTACTTTAAAATCATTTCAAAATTAATTTCAAAATTACTTTAAATCTTTTCAAAATCTTTTCAAAATTATTTAAAATTAATTTCAAAATTACTTTAAAATATTTTCAAAATTAATTTCAAAATTATTTAAAAATCTTTTCAAAATCTTTACAAAAATCAATTTCAAAAACCTTTCAAAATGAATTTCAAAATTATTTGAATTAATTCTCAATTAAAGATGGTTAAGAATCAATTTTAGCATCTTTTAAGATTAATTAAAACTTTAAATTTTTTTTTTTTTTTAAACTTAAAGAAAACCACGGTCAAAAACCGGGGGCAGGCGCCCCCGGTATTCAGACCCCGGGCGCTCGCAGCGATCCCGAGCGCCCCGCCTCACACGACCCCGGGCGCCCGGAACCCCTTATATATAGGAGGCAGCAGGCGCCCCCTACCCTTGCACTCAAATCTTCCTCCTTAAGCTTCCTAGCTTATTTGCGAAGATTTTGAAAATTAAAATTTTCCGCGGTTGATCCGGAGTCGTAACTCAACCGAGGTCGTCAGTTCTAAAATTTATTACAATGGCTCCTCGGTAAAAGTTTTTTATCCCCTCCTAAACTTTCTCTCTTATAATTTTTTCTTCTTGGTGTAATGTTAGTTTAATATTTAGGAAGCGTACTAAATCTGGTGCTGGGCCCTCTACCCCTAGCATTGACCCTAGGTTTCCCACCGAAGAACTTAGGATTAAGTTTATGTCAACAAATTACATGGCCATTAGAACCAAATGTATAGACAGATCGTTCTTTTTACGCTCCTGTATTCCAGTCTCCGAGACTATAAACCACTATAGGCTGCGAAACCTAGTTGAGTGCGCCAGCGCAGTAAACATAAGTTTATGTGCCGAATTTTACAACAACCTAGTGAAAGTAGACGACTACTCCTATACCACTAGGGCAGCTGGCACGGATATCACATTATCTCCCACCATCATACGTGAGTTTCTAGGGTTACGAGAGTCACCATGCACCTTTTTATGCTACCCTCCTAGGGAGCTACCTTTTGGAGATCCCTACTCACATATTACCCTTGATACGATCTATATGTCCTTCTTTGAGGACCAGCGTGATCCCACTGAGACCCAGTTTAGGTCACTTAACCTTAGAATTCAGGACTACGCCCTTTATAGGGTTCTAGTACTTTGTATTCTACCGCTTACCACTCACGACATTGCGGTGATGCGTCCATTTCACTCCTTCCTGCTCTATGCCCTGTGTCAGAGGTTAGATATAGACATCAGTCTTCACATCTTTTCCACTATCATTTATGCAGCTGGATTCGTGACCAGCAGACGAGTACATATGTCTTATTGTCATATTCTGACAGCTTACATGGCCTCATTACACATTGACGTCACCAGAGGTGACATCCGCTACATGACCGAGTTTGACATCATAGGAGCTAGGAACTTTTCCCTAGCGAATATTCATATAGACGATGAGGGTACCATGTCCTGGCGTAGGGGGGCACAGCACCAGCAGGCGGAGGAGGCAGAGCATGATGAGTTCATGTTGGCACTATTTCCTGAGGAGGCTGCCCCACCACCTCCTCGAGCACCACACCCAGCTCCCCGCACTCTCGCTGATCGAGTCTCCGGACTAGAGAGGACTATGTCGAGTCTCCGGCACGAGAACTCCGAGTTTCATCAGTCCATGCGACGAGAGGTCTCTGATCTTCGACGAGAGGTCCGACAGGAGGTCTCCGACTTACGACGAGATGTACGACAGGAGCTCTCCGACTTGCGCCGAGATCTACGAGAGGACGACCGAGCTCGTCACACTGAGATCCTGACACTACTCCGGTCGCTGGGTTCCGGACCACCTCCCTCATCATCCCAGTAGTTCCTACTGTTGCTCTATTATGACTCTAGTACAGCTTGTAGCAGCTCTATTATAACTCTTGTATCTATATTGACTTTTTAGTCTAATGGACAGTTTCACTTTAGGCTTGAGTAACTATACCTTAATCTAATAAATTAGTTCTTTAGTCACATTCTTTTATAAATTCTAGGAGAAACAGTTTTCAAAACTCCAATTTTACTAGACTTTCAAAAATTGGGTTTAGTCTAGGATTTCCCCCTAGATATCATGTTCCCCTAGAATTAAGCCAGAGCATCTCACAAAACACCTAGGTTTACCTTGATTGTGATTGAAAAACATAGAATGGTGTGAGATGCATAGGGTATAGCCTGGACTCAAGAATGCTTATATCTGTGCATCAATATGAGTCTGGGCATTAAATATGCAATAAACATTAATCAAGTTAAAGTTCTCCAGCTCTAGTCAAGTCTATCTGGACCTAAATAACTTAACTTGACTAACCTGGTAAAAGCTATTGTCCTATAGACAATCAGCGAGTAGCTAAAGGTTAGACAGTTGGCAAAAGACACTCAATTTCTATGTTCAAGAATGCTTTGTTCTCTATGGCTCTGATACCTAACATATAAACATGACTTATGCTTGGACTTAAGGACCAACTAAACTTAAATGAATAAACCTGTCCACCTTAACCTCCAAACTCTGTTGAACATTGCTAACTTTAATGTACAACCCCTTACACATTGCCCATTTTTTTAATTATGGCAAAGGGGGAGAGTAGCAAAAATATAGTCAATATAAAATTCAAAGTTAAAAATATAAAAAGCAAAAATTAAGGGGGAGCAAAAGTTAAGGGGGAGCCAAAACTTAAGGGGGAGTATATAGGGCAAAATTTACTTTACCTTGTTCATCTATACTTAGCAAATTTTGCCTGTGTTTAAAATGACTATCTATTCGCTTGTTTACTTAACTTTGAATTTGTGTTGCCATAATCAAAAAGGGGGAGATTGTTGGTGCGGGAAGCATCCGACGATCGAACTCGTGTTTCGATAACGGAAAACAAATTCAAAGTTAAGATGTTTTTTAGTCTAACAAGTCTACTTGAGGATTTCAGGAAAGTCCTAGCTGAGGTTAGGCAAAAGGAAAACCCTAGGGGGCAGTAACCCTAGGTCATAGGGGGTGGTAACCCTATGCGGAAAGTCTTGGCGTGTCGAGGGCTTCGGAAAGTCCTAGGGGTGGTAACCTGGTGAAGTGAGTGTCGCGAACCAGGTGAAAGACTGACTAGCCGGGAAGCGGATGTCCAGCAGAAAGTCCGGAAGCATCGAGTAAAGTCGATCTGGAGGATCGGCTGGCAACAGGTAAATCTCCGAGTGGAGTAGGTGAGGACGCGTTCCCGCAGAGGGAACAGTAGGCGTGTCGACCTAGGGTTTCCGGTTGGAAATCAAGTCAGATCGTTCAAGACCGTCGTTTATTCCTTACTATATTTTATCATATTCTAACACTGTCGGGGTATTTTGCTCGGACTAACCTTTGTTTGCAGTGAGGAACCTGCTGGAAAAAGGTGTCCGGGCGCCCGGGATGGATCCGGGCGCCCGGAACAGGTCCGACCACGTGGAGCATCCAGGTTGGTTGGCCACGTCACACTCCAGGCGCCTGGAAGGGATCCAGGCGCCCGAAACCACATATAAAAGGAGGGTTGAGGTGCAGCTTCAGAGACAACTCTGAAAAGCGATCTTCTGCAACGTGCTGCGAATTCGACCATCCTGAAGTGCTGCAAGTACACCCCGACGACCCGGAGCTCAGTCTTTTCGATTCTACATTGTTGTTGGTATATTTTATTATTGTACTTGCAATCTGTAACTATTTAACGGATTTATAGTTGTAGCCCACCGAAAGCGATCAAGGATCGCGGGCCTTCGAGTAGGAGTCGCCTTAGGCTCCGAACGAAGTAACTCCTTCGTGTCTGTGTCTCTTAACTTAATTTCCGCTGCATTAACTCTTAAGTTTTACGATTCCGATAATCGAACGATTTTAGCCACGAGCGCTATTCACCCCCCCTCTAGCGCGGTCTCGATCCAACAAAAACTGTTTACAATGACAGTGGACTTGCAATCAGTGGTCCACTTGTAAAAGAGCACAGCTACTCATTTGATAAAAGAGCACAACAATCAGTGGTACACTGGTTTCCAGGGTATGAAAATACTACTCTGCTAAGCCTACTCGTTTGATCATGAGATGGTTTGTATATTCTTATTATTGAATTAAAAACTGATAATCTTGATTCCTTCTTGGACAAGTTCCTTCTGTAATAAGTCAGTCTGGTACCAAAGCAGTGGAAAGCTAAACTACTATGTTGCCAAAGCAGTGGAAAGCTAAACTACAGCTATACATGTTTCCAAAGCATTGCAAGGGTAAACTAGTTAGTCATTCTAAAGCAGTGGAAATATCTACACTACTATGTTGCTTGGGTTCTTTCTCCGCGCACGAGGCTGTACATTACAAAAGGCATAAATAACTAGGTATTGTAGTGTACCGTCGCTTTGCTGATCAGGAACCTCAGATGTTTCGCGACGAAGGAGGAAGGTGCCTGTGGGTTATCCTCTTCGGCGGGTGCATCACGACGAAGGAGGAAGGAGTGCTTCGCGACGAAGGAGGGAAGTTAGGGCTGGGAAAAAAATGATGCGGAAAGATAAATTAAAATTTGATGCGGGCCAAAAAATTTGACGTGGACCTGCGAGGGGCACGATGTCCTCTTCGGCGATTGCGTGGCGACAAAGGAGGAAGGGGCGGAACCCTAGCTTCGGGTTCGGCGGCGAGGAATCGCAGGGGGCACAACGAGGGAAGGCGCCTGTGGGTTTTCCTCGCGGCGGGTGCGTCGCGACAAAGGAGGAAGGAGGACTCTTCGACGAAGGAGGAAGGAGGTTTCTTCGGCGGCTGCGTTGCGACGAAGGAGGAAGCGGAAAAAAAAGTTGACGAAGGAGGAATTAGGGTTGGGGAAAAAACTGACGTGGAAAGTTAAATTAAAATTTGATGCGGGCCAAAAAATTTGACGCGGACCTGCCACGAGGGCAGGTCCGCAGCAGTCCGCAAGAGGCATTCCGCAGCGGAACGCCTCTGTATATATATATATATATATATATATATATATATATATGGGATAGGATGAGTGGACTAGAAGGTGACATGATGATCAAAGTCCAGATGATGGGACGGTCAAAGTCAATATGAGGTGACAGTCACTCTCTAGAAAGAGTGAAATCCTCTCATCTGGCTTTGATTAAACCACACAGTACTAAGCTTCTTAGATCCCACTAGATAGAGTTACAATTCGGTCGGATTAAGGTGTTCATCCCTTAAGCCGAGTGAACTAGGAAATCTAGTGTCTCAAGGGCAACCAGATCTTAAGGTGGTCAAGCTTAAGGCCGGCCAATCTTACATATCGGACGGGATGGCTGACTTCACAACATACCCATCATAAGTAATAGTGTGTATGAGCATCCGTCCAGCCCTAGAGTCGGATAAGTATACATATCCTGGCTATATAAAAATCTGGTCAGGCAATGACATGATGTAGTTCAGCTCAATATACCAATTGAACTTATTAGAACATAGTTCCGCCTCTCGGTAGCCCATTATAAGCCCAGACCAAAAAAAGGACGACCGAGCCTGTAGTACCTATCCTCATATTATCACCCGGGTGGGATTGCAGCAAAACATATATCAGAAGAACTTCTAAGGAGTATAAGGGACTATATTATTTCTTGAGAAGATTTTCAACATGACTAAGACATTATATCACTCTCAAATGAATGTCTCAGGACTGCACAAAATCTAATAGGAAGGTTGGCTTAAGGACTAGCCGGGTTATGCTCAACAGATAATATCAACCTAACAGGACAGCCGACATAAAGACTAGCCAAGTTATACCCAACAGATAACATCAGGCTAATAGGACGGTCAACTTAAGGGCCGACCGGGTTATGCTTAACAGATAACATCAGCCTAATATGACGACCAACTTAAGTATCGATCGGGTTATGCTCATCAGATGACATCATCCTAACAAAGTGGTCGACTTAAGGACCAGCCTGATTATATTCAGTTGATAGCATCATCTCAATAGGGCGGTCGGCTTAATGACTGACCGAGATATGTTCAGCAGACAACATCTTAACAACCTAGTATAATAATAATTATGTGCCAGAGAATATCCTTCTGGAACCTTTTTCAAGACCATCGTATCTCTCATTAGCAGACCAATTATAATAGCATATTCCTTAGGTGACTCCAGTGATAACAGAAACTATAAATGACAAAAGGGGTGTACATCTGGGTTAGTAGAAGATTCCTTGGATGACTGTGGTTGTACACTCTTTTTTACCTAACAACCTCTAACACATTTCATCATCTTATGATTGTGGAGGTTATGCGAGATGGTATATAATAGGGGAGTCCTCTCCGTAATGAAGGTATGCTCACTGACATCTACAACTTTACTCTCATGCAGATGTTTTGATTGTTCTTCATTCACTCGAATTGGGACTGACTTGAGTATCGGAGGACCTTCGCCAAGGACCCCCCTAATTTCAAGGCACTGATGTTTGGTTAGATCGTCTCCTTGTGTGCAAGATCAAAGGAGAAGCTTCTTTTGGAGAGGAAAGTCTTCGGACGGTGAATCATTCATCCACTCTGCCCAGTGCGTTATCCCTGCAGGTCTCAGACATGATCAAATTTGACACCGTCTGTGAGAATCTTTGCTTGAATCTAAGAATCGGAGATGGAAGAGGCTAGAAAACTCACTATCATTACTTTGACGCAAGGGGAACTAGATCTACTCATCAACACCAGCGTCCAAAGGACGCTGTAGAAGCAGCAACAACAACAACAAGGAGCCATCGGTGTTACTCTGCCACCACCCAATCTAGTTACATCTACAATGGATCATCACAGGGAGAGAGTGGCTAGGGAGGAAGGCCCAGTTCATTTGGAATGTGTGTCTCACTCACTGGCTCCCCGACATCGAGCTCTTTTTCGCACGCCGCTCGAGCATATGGACGAAGAGGAACCCCACTGAGAATCCTATGAGGAAGCACCTGTATAAGAAATACGAAGGGGAAAGGCTCTTGCATGATACGACTCCCCTAAAGAAGTTAACACCCCGTTTGCTCCAAAGGTGTTAGAAAATAAGCTATCAAAGCATTATCAAAACTTGGTCATAGGGGAATACTCAAGGTCGATTGACCATGAGGATCATCTTGTCAAATTTGAGCATGCTGACATCCTTCACCAATTTACCGATAAGGTGAAGTGTCGGATGTTCCTCATCACCTTTGGCAGTTCTGCACAAAGGTGGTTTAAGCGGTTGCCTATTGAATCTATTCGTCGTTTCAAAGATTTTCGCAAGGTTTTCGTTCACTACTTTGGAAGTATTCAATGCTACCAAAAGACTCCTCTGAGTCTTTTCTCATTGAAACAGGGGCCTAAGGAGTCACTGAGGTCCTATATTAAAAAAATTCAATCAAGTGGCTATGGACGTTCCTTCCGCCACTACCGAGATCTTGATGAACGCCTTCTCCCAAGGGCTTGTCAATAATGATTTCTTCGATTTTTTTGGTCAGGAGAACCTCAAGCAATTTCGATCATTTGCTGGATCGATCGAATATATCAATGTTGAAGAGACGTAAGCCGCCCGGAGGAAAGATGCCCCTGCACCAACACCGGTGCCAGCACCTGAGCGTCGAGCATTACCCGTGTAAGATGAAAATAGGGAGAGAGCAAGAAATAATATGAGAGCAATAAAATCTATTGTTCATTGATATTTACCCTAAGAATAATACAATATATAATGTTCAAAAAGTACTTGGTCAATTAACTAATTAATAAATAACAGAATTATTCTAAGAATAATTCTGAGAATAATTATAACAGAATTATTAGAATAATCCAAATACTAATATGATTTGATTTGGTAATTTGATTCGATTAATTTTGATAATTCTGTTTTATCTCTTTTACCCCTCGATAAACTCATTGGGAGATCTCTAATGTTGAGTTTGCTTGCTAACTTGTTGAAACGTTGTCTGGATAGTGGCTTAGTAAAGATGTCAGCAATTTGATCTTCAGCAGAAATATGAGAGACAGATAACTGCTGAGTTGCCACACGTTCACGAATAAAATGAAAATCAATTTCCACATGTTTTGTACGAGTATGAAAGATTGGATTTGTTGTAAGATATGTTGCTCCAATATTATCACACCAAATTTTTGGTGCAATATTTGATGCAAGATGAAGTTCAGAGAGAAGTGATTGAAGCCAAATAATTTCTGATGTTGTATTTGCTATAACTTTATATTCCGCCTCAGTGTTTGAACGAGATACCATAGGTTGCTTTTTCGAATTCCATGAGATAAGATTTCGTCCAAGAAATATTGCATATCCACTAGTAGAGCGTCTATCTTCAGGAGAACTTGCCTAATCCACATCACTATATGCATGTAAATCTCGAGACAATTGGTGATATAAAAGAAGATCATGTAAAATAGTACCTTTGAGATAATGAAGTATTCTTTTTACATTATCCCAATTTTGTTCAGTTGGAGTATGCATGAATTGACAAGCATGATTTACCGCAAAAGTAATATCAGGGCATGTGATAGTGACATATTGTAAGGTCCCAACAATACTTCGATAAATCTATGGATCAGATAGAGCAGGAGAGGATGAAGTTGGAGAGTTGTTTATAGCAATTGGTGTAGAGACTGGACGTGCTCCATCCATTTTGGCTCTTTGAAGAAGTCTAGTAATGTATTTGCTCTAAGAGAGAAGATAGTCATCCTCATGTGGAATAAGCTCAATACCAAGAAAAAAATGAGCAATACCCAAATCTCGAGTAGGAAATTCTTGATTGAGAATACTTAATAAAGTTGTGATACCCTTATGATCATTGTCGGTTATCAGAATGCCATCCACATAAATAAGAAAAAAATATCATATTTCCATTATTATATTTGTGAAATAGAGATGAGACAGTCTTTGATCCACAAAATCCTTGAGCTTGTAACCAATTAGATAGTCGATGAAACCATGCACGAGGAGCTTGTCGAAGACCATATAAGGATTTCTTGAGTTGACAAACATGAGATGAAAATTGTGGATGAATGAACCCAGGTGGTTGCTCTATAAATACAGTTTCCTCAAGATGACCATGGAGAAATGCATTTGAAATGTCCAATTGTCGTACAAGCCAATTAGAACTAACAACTATTGATAATAATAGTCTGACACATGTAATTTTGATGACTGGGCTAAAAGTGTCATTAAAATCAATACCTGGTTGTTGACTAAATCTTTTAGCTACAAGTTGAGCTTTGTATCTTTCAAGAGAACCATCAGTTTGATGCTTAAGACGGAATACCCATTTAGAGCCCACAACATTCATTGAGGGAGTGCGCGAGAGTAGAGTCCATGTTCCATTACGAAGAAGTGCATCAAATTCTGTAGCCATTGCACTACACCAGTTTGGATCCTTATTTGTTTGTGTAAAATAGGTTGGTTCAATAGATTTTGAAGAGACCACTAGAGCTCGTGTAAGGGGATATCGAGTTGCATTTGGTGGGCAACACTCATAAATATCACTAATGGGAAGTATGTGACGAGGACATTATCATCTGAATCACTTGTTGATGACGACGAGGAAGTAGACTGACATGGTGATGTAGATGACGGACTTGCATTATCCAAGGAATCAGAGAGCATATTATCTTCGATCGGCGATGCTTCTAAGACTGGAGCGGCAACCTGAGGTGATTCTGATGGTATATGAGAGTTATTAGAGAGCTCCGGAGCAGGACCTAGGATGCCATCACTTCTGATAATATTATGTGGCATTAAGAAGGTGCCACTTATATCTGGAGGAGAGATTGAAGAAACTATCGAAAAAGGGAATATAGACTTATCAAAAGTAACATGTCGTGAAATATAAATTCGTCCTGTTGGTATATGCAAGCAATGATAACCATGGTGCAAATTGCTATAACCAAGAAAAACACATTGTAGTGAACAAGAGTCAAGTTTGTGTTTAGAATAGGGGTGTAACCATGGATAACATCCGCAACCAAAAATTTGAAAGAAAGTGTAATCAGGGGTTTGATTATAAAGTTTTTCAAAAGGACATTTATGATTGAGCAATGGAGTAGGAAGTCAATTTATGAGATATACCACAGTGCTAACAACTTTATCCCAAAATTTGCGCGGAACCGATGCATGATGAAGAAGAGCTAAGGCAGTTTCAACTATATGTCTATGTTTTCTCTCAGCAGAGCCATTTTGTTCTGGAGTGTGAGGACAAGAAACTTGATGAACAATTTCACAAGAGACAAGATGACGATGGAGAGCTTGATATTCGTCTCCTCAATTAGAATGAAAAGAGAGTATTTTATGATTAAAAGATCATTCAACTTGAATTTAAAAATTACAGAATATATTAAATAAATCAGATTTCCTTCTCATAGGATAGAGCCAAGTATATTTACTAAAATGATCAATGAATGTAACATAATATTGGAAACCTTGATTAGACAAAATAAGTGCAGGGCTCCAAACATCAGAATGGATTATTTCAAGTGAAAAATTAGAAACATGATCAGATGAAGAGAAAGGTAGCTTATGACTTTTAGATTCCATGCAGGCCCTACATGAATGAGATGGAGAGGAGGTAATAGAAGTAGGTAAACCATACCTATTGATGATTAATTGAACAATACGAAGGGAAGGATGACCAAGTCAAGCATGCCAAGCTGGTTTATTTGTGCATTCACCAACAAAAGCTTTGATTGAAGAACTCTGAAGACAATAGAGGCCATTTTTTATTCTCCCATAAAACACAATAGCATTTGTTCCTCTATCCTTTATAAGATAATGATTATGATGAAACACAAAAATGACATTATTATCAAGACAAAATTGACGTGTAGAAAGTAAATTTTTAGTGATAGATGGAACATGAAAGACATTGCGCATGTGAAAAGTTCAATTAGATAAATGAACATATGTGTTTCCAAGATTAATAATTTGTAAACCTGAACCATCGCCTACTTGCACCGTATTTGAGCCATAATATGGCATTACGCCTGTAAGGATATTATAATCTGATGTGACATGATGAGTTGCTCCAGTGTCAATATACCAATCAGTAGATGAAAACTCTAGGGTTTTACCACAAGTAGGCACAGATGAAAGAACTTTAGGATATACTTGTGAAATAGATGGTTGTCTTGAGGCTATAGGACCACCAATGAAATTTGAGTCAAATGGACTATGTGAAAGGTCTCTGTGCAAGGTTTGTCTGTGTGCACAAGATTATAATGTTAGGATCGATGATCGCGGCTAGAGAGGGGGGTGTGAATAGCCGACCCCAAATCTTCGCGTTTCTTTCTACAAACTAGGGTTAGCGCAGCGGAAATAAATACAAGAAACGAAGACAAGAAATCAAACCTCAATACGCGTTGATGTAACGAGGTTCGAAGATGAAACTCCTACTCCTCGGCGTGTCCGTAAGGTGGACGAAGCCTATCAATCCGTCGGTGGATGAGTCCCCAGAGAACCGGCTAATATATACTCCTTGTGGGTGGAGAAACCTCGCCACAATACTTGTAACAACAAGAAAGGAGTACAACAGATACAAGAAAGCAAAAGACAATATGAAACACTTGCTTGCCTTTCTTGTTGACTGGAGTGATGAAGCAGCAACCTCACACCAGCAGCAGCTGACGAGAATCCAGTCGAGAAGCTCACTAAGCTTCAGCGAGGAGCTCAGAAAGCTCGATAGCGGTAAGACGGAATAGGGCTGCAGAAAGTTCTAAGAAAAAAAAAAGAAATTTCTTCACCTAGATTTATACCGAAGAACCCGCAACGAAGATGAAGACGAGAACCCAGCCGCTGTCACCACAACGGCTAGATCCGCATCGATCAGCTTCACCCGATCGGGGCTTCGACGGTCGTGGGGACCGATCAGGCCTGTCGATCGGTCCCCGCCGATCAGGCTTCGCAGAGTTGCCCAACTCTGTGGAATCTGATCGTCCCCGACCGATCCCACCTCGTGGTAGCGTCCCCTGATCGGTCCCGGACCGATCAGTGTCTGATGATCGGCTCACAGAGCTGCGCTTTGCCTTCGTTTGTTATCGATCGGTCACCGGATCGATCAAATGACCTAGCGGATCGCTGGATCGATCCAGAGCTTGGTTTTGCCCAAACCAAGTCCCAAACCTTCCAAACCAATATTCGGTCGACCTATTGGTACATCATGCTTAGCATCCGGCCACCCTTAACTTGCTAGATTTCCCCAAGTGTCCGGTCAATCCTTTGACCCACTTGGACTTTCCTCTTCGTGCCAATATCCGATCACTCCCTTGATCTACTTGGACTTCCCAACACCGATGTCCGATCACCCTTGATCCATCTGGATTTTCCTTGCCCGACTTAACTCACTGTGACTTTCACCTAGCTTCACTCACTAGGGTTTTCACCGCTTCACTCACCAGATTTCCAACCGGCTTCACTCACGGGACTTCAAACCGCCGGCTTCACTCACCAGACTTTCTCTCCGGCTTTACTCACCGGACTTTCTCTATGGCCCGACTTCACTCACCGGACTTTCACCTTCACCTAGCTTCACTCACTAGGATTTTCACCGCGCTTCACTCACCAGGCCTCGCTTCACTCACCGGGACTTCTCCGACCGCCTGGCTTCACTCACCGTGACTTTTCCCGTGCCAAACTCCTTGTTTGGACTTTCCCTGCCAAGTCTCCATACTTGGACTTTTCCGCCAAGCTACCCGCTTGGACTTTTCCCGAATCAGTCAACCAGTCAACCTTGACCTAAGGTTGCACCTACAATCTCTCAAACACCTATTCTTGTCAAACATCAAGAATACAACTCTCTTCTCGTCAAACATCAACATCAACACAACTGAGGTCAACTCGAGTCAGGTCAACCAGGTCAACCTTGACCTAAGGTTGCACCAACAATCTCCCCCTTTTTGATGTTTGACAAAATCCAAAATCAAGTTAGGTTAATCCGATAACCTAACTTAGGTTTTCCAATGTTCTTCCTTGAACATTCTTCCAAAACCTACACTCTCCCCCTTGGGACATCTCTCCCCCTTTTTGACACACATCAAAAAGAGGGAATCAAGGTCAAGAGTTTCTTCCTAATGAAAGTCCCATACCTTTCATTGAAACCCTTAATTTCCCCCTTGATACTAAACTCAACACTCAACTTAGTGACAATCCCATATCACTAATCCTCAAAAATCTTAAGGAGTAAAAACTCCCCCTAAAAGTCAACTCCCCCTTGACAATTAGTTAAGACTCCCCCTAAAGGTCAACTCCCCCTTGACCATTGCACCAACAATGTCTTGGAGAGTTTCAAACCTTTAGAGACCCGAAACTCAACTCCCACAGCTGAAATTTCAGACAAACAGTCTAAATTCAGCAAGTTGGCACGCCCTGATCGGTCACCGGACCGATCAGGCTTCCTCTGGATCGGTCCAGTGACCGATCCACACAGACCTGGACCGATCAGGGAACCTCCTGATCGGTCCACGACCTCTGATTTCTGATTTCTGAAATTTTCTTCTCCCGAAATTCAGAAACCTCTAGAAAATCACAGAAAATTTCAAAAATTATAAAATTTTGAGGATACATTCCTTATATCATATACTATCATGGAAAAATAATTTTCGATGAAAATAACTTCCATTTTTAAATCTTGATACAAAGTTCGAAAAACTTTGAGATAGTTCAAGTTTAACTCAACTTTGTATCAACTTTCTCAATGATGAATGCTATTACTAGAAAAGCTTCATCAAGGTTTTTCAAATCAATTTTAAAATGATTTTAAACCATTTAATTTAGGACCACAATCTTTGGGCTAAATGTACATGAATTGTACATAAGCTTTCCCTATGATCTCCAATTTTGAATTAGGCTCATCTAGGTACAAGAACCATGCACCTTGATCCTAACTCATCATCCTAATATCTCACATACATCTAAGGTGTATCAAACACATTCAAGTCAATTTTGATGTGAGATATGGGTTTAGGTTATCTTAGTCTAAGGTCTCATGCATTTTCTAAACATCAATTTGATCTCCATATCAAATTGTGTTTTTAACCTTAAATCAATTTCATTGATCCTAAATGCAAGAGAAGAGATGATGACATGACATATAATGATATCATAAATGAAAACATGTGCCAATGTCATGATGTCATAGCATAAAGTATGAAACTTAAATAGAGCATGACATTTGACTAACCTAAGCATTATCATGACATTTTAAATGATCATAAAATAAATATGATGTCATGACATGACATATGACAAACAATATATGACAAATATCACATAAAGGTATAGAAAATACCTAATTCTAGCCTTAATTGTCATTTTTGATAATTTTGATCATTTTGCCATAAATTCTATATTCCTAAGTGTAATAGACCTAAAATCAATTCCTCAAGACTTTTAGATCATTATGTGCTAATTAGATTGACCTAAGAGAACTCCTCAAATGTAGTTGGCACATTCTAATCACCTTAGGAATAATTCTTAATTTCATTTTCAAGGCTTGATCACACCTTGAAAATTCCTAAAGTGTCACCTTTTGCCATGATTAGGTTAACTACCTATTCAAGTAAGGTTGGCACACCCTAACTCATCTAGCGTGATGAAATCACGCTCCTAGGAACCCAATACCTATTAGAGCTCATTGGGTTCACTAAGTATTCACTAGGGATGACTTCCCTAGCAACCCTTCTAATGACCCTCCTAAGCTTTGAAGCCTTGGTCATTTGGGACTCATCAAGATCAACTCTAGGGGTGACTCCCCTTGTGACCTTGGTGATGGTCTTCCTAGCCCTAGATTTTGTTCCATAATCGAATGGAACATTATGATAAGTGGGCTTGACCACTTGGGACTTAGGTTTGTGACTCAAACCTTTCTTGTCCTTGGACATTGGTTTTTGACCCTTAAACCCTAGAGATGACTTCTCCAAGTTCTTAAGAGCCTTTTCCAAAGTATCAAGTCTTGACCTCAAGACTTGATTCTCCTTCTCTAATACCTCAATTTTTAATTTTTCATTTTTCTTTGAGGTATTCCTAGGCATGTGTCTAGTTGTTTTGGGATTTCTACCTAGATTATCCTTAACCTTAGATGAGTTGATCCTAGGGTTGGCTTTCCTAGTGTTATCCTTATCTAGGCTCACATGTTTGGCACCTAAGCATGTGTATCGATTTCTATTGTTATCATGCCTATCATTATTAGCAATTGCAATCAAACTACTAGCATGCATCTTACTAGTATTGCAATAATGAGCCTTAAAGGTTACCTTAGGGTTTGCCTTAGCTCCCCCTATCGATGTGCTTGGTTTCTTGTCCTTGTGAGGTTGCCTCCCCCTCGGACATTGGCTCCGATAATGTCCCCTTCGCTTGCATTGGAAGCACACCACGTGCTCCTTGCTCTTGCGTATTGGGACTCCGGCTTCCTTGATCTTTGGCGCCGGTGGAGTCTTCCTAACCCTCTTTGGACATTTACTCTTGTAGTGTCCAAATTCCCTACACTCAAAACACAATATGTGTAATTTATTTGAAATTGAAGTGCTTGAGTTACCTAGGGTTGAGGATGAATGTAGACTCTCTCCTTCATCCCTTCCGGAGGTAGATGCTTCTTCTTCTTGCTCCAATCTTGAAGAAGTGCTCTCATCCTCTTCTTCCTTAGATGTTGAGTAACCCTCAACTTCTAATTCCTCTCCTCCATGGTGTGAGCTACTTAGCTCACTTGACTCCTCTTCATGGCTTGAAGTGGAACCCTCCTCATGGAACTTGGCCAAGTTGTTCCACAACTCCTTGACATTGTTATAACCACCTATCTTACATAGAATGCCATTAGGTAATGAGAATTCAAATATTTTCATTACCTCGTCATTAATCGTGGATTGGTGGATTTGCTCCTTCGTCCACTTCTTCTTCTCTAATGGTTTTCCTTCCTTATCCATCGGAGGCTTAAAACCTAATTGAACACAAGTCCAATTTTCAAAGTTAGTCATAAGAAAATACCTCATTCTTACCTTCCAATACGCGAAGTCGTCGCGGTCGTAGAAGGGTGGAATGGTGATGTCTTCTCCGAGTTGATCCATCTCTAGCTTGTGCTCCCTCGGGTGTTAATCCGGCGAAGAGCGACCTCGCTCTGATACCACTTGTTAGGATCGATGATCGCGGCTAGAGAGGGGGGTGTGAATAGCCGACCCCAAATCTTCGCGTTTCTTTCTACAAACTAGGGTTAGCGCAGCGGAAATAAAAACAAGAAACGAAGACAAGAAATCAAACCTCAATACGCGTCGATGTAACGAGGTTCGGAGATGAAACTCCTACTCCTCGGCGTGTCCGTAAGGTGGACGAAGCCTATCAATCCGTCGGTGGATGAGTCCCCAGAGAACCGGCTAATATATACTCCTTGTGGGTGGAGAAACCTCGCCACAATACTTGTAACAACAAGAAAGGAGTACAACAGATACAAGAAAGCAAAAGACAATATGAAACACTTGCTTGCCTTTCTTGTTGACTGGAGTGATGAAGCAGCAACCTCACACCAGCAGCAGCTGACGAGAATCCAGTCGAGAAGCTCACGCGAAGCTTCAGAATGAGGAGCTCAAAGAAAGCTCGATAGCGGTAAGAGCGAAGCTCTAGAGCACCGAACGTAAATTCTAAGAAAAAGCACAGCAGCTAGCCTTTCACCTAGATTTATACCGCGAAGAACCCGCAACGGCGAAGACGAGAACCCAGCCGCTGTCACCACAACGACTAGATCCGCATCGATCAGCTTCACCTTGATCGGTCGGCTTGCCTCGATCGGTCGTGGGGACCGATCATCAGGCCGATCGGGTCCCCGCATCGATCGAAAAGGCTTCGCAGAGTTGCCCAACTCTCGTGGAATCTGATCGGTCTCCGGACCGATCCCACCTTAGGTGTCGTCCCGATCGGTCCCAGGACCGATCAGGCTCCATGTCGATCGGTCTCCGCACCGATCGGTAAGCCCACGTAACCATGATCGCCTTGTTTGTTATCCGATCGGTCACCGGACCGATCAGATACGTAGTATCATTGATCGGTCTGCAGATCGATCCAGAGCTTGGTTTTGCCCAAACCAAGTCCCAAACCTTCCAAACCAATATCCGTTCACCTTGACCTATTGTTACATCATACTTAGCATCCGATCACTCCCTGACCTGCTAAGATTCCCCACCAAGTGTCCGTCAATCCTTTGACCCACTTGACTTTCCTCTTCGTCAAGTATCCGATCACTCCTTGATCTACTTGGACTTCCCAACACCGGATGTCCGATCACCCTTGATCCATCTGGATTTTCCCTTGCGCTTAACTCACGGGACTTTCACCTAGCTTCACTCACTAGGGTTTTCACCGCTTCACTCACCAGATTTAATCGCTTCACTCACGGGACTTCCAAACCGCCGGCTTCACTCACCAGACTTTCCCTTGCCTGGCTTCACTCACAGGACTTTCTCGAATGCCCGGCTTCACTCACCGTGACTTTCACCTTCACCTAACTTCACTCACTAGGATTTTCACCGCGCTTCACTCACCAGGATTTCCCTTTCCTGGCCTCACTCACCAGGGTGCGACTTCACTCACCAGGACTTTTCCCCGTGCCAAACTCCCTGTTTGGACTTTCCCCGTGCCAAGTCTCCATACTTGGACTTTCCGCATGCCAAGCTACCTGCTTGGACTTTTCCCGAATTAGGTCAACCAGGTCAACCTTGACCTCAGGTTGCACCTACAATCTCCCAAACACCTATTCTTGTCAAACATCAAGAATACAACTCTCTTCTCGTCAAACATCGTCAAACATCAAAATACAACTCGAGTCAGGTCAACTCGAGTCAGGTCAACCAGGTCAACCTTGACCTAAGGTTGCACCAACATATAAGAGGAGAACATCCATTAGAGTTGGCTCGTGGAATCTTGAAGAGCTTTCCGATTTGTTCATGATTATTCTTCCGACAGCAAGTTATTCTTCGATATCTTCTCTGATCTTTTTCTTCGAGCATCATTGTGAGTTTTTCGTTTTGTAAGAAAAACGAAGATCAAGATCTACTATGGGAGATCACTGTAAGTTTTATAATTTTGTATTTATGTATTTTTCATGCTCTAGAACTATCAACAACCTCATCAGAATCATAAATTGAGGCTTATGCTGGAATTGCACAATGGCATGTCACCAAGAAAATGAAGATGAAGCAAGCTCATCCAAAATGAGCATCGATGAAGGAGCGACATCAGAAGAAAGCAGCACTTCAGGGGGAGCTTCAGATTGCAGGATCGACAAGGTAAGTCAGGTACAGTCTCTTCCTCATGACAAGTCATTTCAGTTTATAAAACTATTATCGAAAAATTGTTGTAAGTTAGAAAAAAGGAAATAAGGAGTTAAAATCAACCTTAGTTGGTTCTTATCGATTAGAAAATTTCGACAAAGTAAAAATAAAAATTAAAAATTAAAAATTGAAAAAGGAAATGGAAAATTTGAAAAGTTATGCATGCTCAACTTTTATTACTTCTAATTTTAAAAAATTTTCAGGACTTAACTAGTATCTTAAATATCATAAGGGTCAAATTAGGAAAATATCATAGAAATATATTCCTAAAAAATTCTTGATTAATCCTGTAGGAAGGAATCTATTGTGGGTCCTAAAATCATATTTAGATTGATTATTTTTTTTGAACTAAGGGCCTTTAGAGAGAAAATTAAATATTTAATTTCTTTAAAAGGCTTTATCTAGAAAGTGGTTGTTGTTCCAATAACCAAGAAGGTCTAATGCCTCGCCACAACCTGAAAATCAATTATTGAAATAAATATTTAATTAACTTACCGTGAAGCTTTTAACTAATGCTTTAAATTGTCTGTTAGAAAAAGTTAGATCATTAAAATTTATTTAAGTTATTTTTTTTGTGAAACTTTAATCTAAACAATTTTTTTTAAAATTTTTTTGTTAGAAAATTTTCTATGAACTAGTTATCAAAATGCAAATTTTTAAATTTTGCCTAAGACTCAACTTTTTGTGAAAATTTTCTATTTAACCCTTGTTAATTAAAAAAGAAAAAAAGAGAGGAATTTTGTTTGTAAAACCAAAGTTTTTAACTTAACCTTTCATATTTTTCCCCTTAGACTTTAAATTTAGCTTTTCCAAAGTCATATTAAAAGTACCCCAAGCCATGTTAGGTCCTATTAGTATTTGATCTCTGTGTCTAAGTGTGCAGGAGCTTAGGAGCATAAGAAGTCGAGCGGAAGATGCAGCTAGCAAGAAGGATAGCACGGGAAGAGAGTCGACGGGCTCGATGCATCCGAGGGATGAGGTGCTGCGGAAGAGTACACCGGTGGATGAGAAGGACGAGTGCGACAGTCTGAGGGACGAGAAGTCGAGGAGAAGGCCAGAAAATGGGTTTGGGTGAGCCCTATTTCGGTTGACCGAAATCATCCAAGCGATCGGAGCAGCAAGAGAGCCAAAAGGGAGCTGCGGAGCTACTGAAGGCGCTCTCAAAGGAGTTAAAGGCTCCTCCGTGCCTTTAACTGGGAAGGCGCCTTCAACCCACTATGGAAGGCGCCTTCGAACAGGCAAATATTACCGTTGCCAAAGGACAAACCTTTATCCTTTGGCACCTCGTTGGAGGCGCCTTCCAGCCCCAGATAAGATTTTCGAGGAGCTATAAAAAGACCCCTGTACCTAGGAAATAAATATCAACTCCAGTATTCATTTCCTAGCCAACTGTCTGAGCAATTAACGAGTGTAAGAGGCTTCTCTACCTTCACCGAAGGAGATCTTTTATAGATTTTTTGTTATCCTTTGATTAATAACCACCTAGGTTGTAACCAAGTAAATCTTGTGCCTTGTCTTTTTAGTTGTTAATTTAATTTACTATTATTGTTGCTTTTAATTAAAGTTGAAAGAATAGGAAAGGTGTTGTTTTTGTTGATAGGTATTTCACCCCTCTCTTGTCGGCCACCAACGGCCTAACAATTGGTATCAGAGCCTAACCATCTCAGAATGACTAACCGCCGACTAAAGCACCGAAACAATGGTCGGACCTACAATCTTCCCACCGAAGTTTGTGGGAGAATTTGTGTCATGGAAGAAACGTATGGAGGTATTTTTTAAAACTAATTTTGAAATTTTATTAATAATTAAATGTAGTTTTGTAGCTCCTAAAGACCCCCTAAGGAAATAAAAAAGAAGAGTACCAATGAACCAAGAAGGAGCAAGCAGATTTCGTAGCAAACGGACGAGCTGAGTTCCATCTACTCAGCATACTTCCACCCTAGGAAGTAAATCGGATCGGAGATTACGAATCAGCAAAGGAACTTTTGAAGAAGTTCCTAGAGTTACACGAAGGAACTTCCGAAGCAAAGCTCACGAGATGAGACCTACTCTGGAACCAACTAATGAACCTCTGGATGGAAGAAAGCGAAACAGTTGCACATCTGCACTCGAGGGTTAAAGAACTCATCACCAGACTCGCGAATCTCAGAGAAAAGGTAACGAATCGAGATTCATTAAGGTATACTTTAAACGCATTTCCTAGGACACCCGAGTGGACATCTATAGTCGATTCATTTTACATATCTAAAGACTTCGAAGTTAGTTAATTAGAAAGTTTTTTTTTCTACTTTTGAACTTCACGAATCAAGATGTGCAGACTTACAAAAGAAAGGAGAAAAGACAACCCACAACATAGCACTAAAAGTCAATCAAAAGGGCAAACCATATTCAGACTCTGAAACATCCATCGACACAAATAAAGCGGCACTATTGGTAAAGAAATTTAATAAATTTATTCAATTTAATAAATTTAAGTCGCAGACGAAAAGGGACTATCGGAATAAAAGGAAGGTCTGATGCTATAACTGCAATGAAGAAGGGCACATCAAGGATGATTGCCCCAAATTAAAGAAAAAGGAGAATGGCAAGGGCAACAGACCAAAGCACAATAATTTGAAGGTCACATGGGATGAATCGTCGTCCTCTAAGTCCAAGATCGAAGCTTACGCCAGACTAGCTCTACTGGCTGGCCGCCAAGAAGAAGACGAAAGTAGCTCAGAAATGAGCATTGATGAAGGGGGAGGATTATCAGAGGAAAGTTCCGATGAAGGGGGAGCATCAGTTCACGAGGTAAGTGATGTACGCGCTTTTTCACCCGAATAATCTTTTCAATTTATCAAAATATTTTCTAAAAATTTATGTAAATTAGAAAATGAAGATACTGATTTGAAAAGATAATTAGCCAAGGCATGCCCATTAGAATTATTTGATAATTTAAAGTTAGAAAATAAAAAATTAAAAGAAAAAATAAAATTACTCAAATAAAATTCTATATACACAAATACCTAAAATCATTGAAATGTTAGACCTATCAGTAGGCTAAACTAGTATTTATGATTTTACAGTGGTCAACTTAGAAAAATCTCCAGAAGTTATATACCCCCCAAATTTTTAATTAATCCAGTAGGAAGGAACCTATATTGGGTTCCAAAATCGTATTTGGATTGAATTTTCTTTTGATCTTTCAAAGTGAAAAAATAAATATTTAATTTTTTAAGAGACTTTGTCTAGAAAGTAGTTGTTGCTCCAATAATCAAAAAGGCCTAGTGTCTCACCACAGCCTAGAAGTCAATTAATGAAATGAATGTTTAATTAACTAACTGTTAAGCATTTAAATTAACTAATGCTTTCAATGTTTGTCAAAAATTCTATCAGAAATTATTTAGAAATTTTTTTACTATTTCATTACTTATATTTTTTTAACAGTTAGAAAATTTTTCAAAGTATTTTCTTTTGACTCAAATTTTTGGGCTTACACCTTAATATTTTTCTAAAATTTTTTCCTTAGACTTTTTAATGAACCCTTTTTTTATTTGATCAAAAGGGGGAGAAGTGAAGAACAAGTCTAGGGGGAGGGTACTTGCAAAGCTTAGAAAATTTTTACTTGTAAATTTTTTACATGCAAATTTTTACTTAGAAAATTTTTCTTACTTGCAAATTTTTACTTAGAAAAATTTTTGACTTGCAAATTTTTCTTTTACAAATATTAAAGCTATTTCTTTTTGTGGTTTACCCTAACTTAAGTTGGATTGAATCACATCAAAAAGGGAGAGATTGTTGGAACCTTGTGGTAGTTTTGATATGATCAACCAAGTTAGATTAGGTTCTGTTAGTGTTTGATCTCTGTGTCTATGTGTGCAGTAGCTTAGGAGCACAGGAAGTCGAGCGGAAGACGCAGCTAGCAAGAAGGATGACACGGAAAGTGAGTCGACAAACTCAGTGCATCCAAAGGACGAGGTGCTGCGGAAGAATACATCGGTGGATGAGAAGGGCGGGCGCGGTGGTCCGAGGGACGAGATGCTGAGGAGGAAATCTGCTCGAGAAGAAGACCAGAAAATGGGTTCGGGTGAGCCCTATTTTGGTTAGTCGAAATCACCCAAGCGATCGGAGCAGTAAGAGAGCCAAAAGGGAGCTACAAAGCTACTAGAGGCACCCTCAAAGGAGTTAAAGGGGCCTCCACACCTTTCAGTGGGAAGACACCTTCAACCCACCATAGAGGGCGCCTTCAACCACTTGAAGGCGCCTTCGACCAGATAAATATTGTCGTTGCCAAAGGATAAAGCTTCATCCTTTGGCGCCTCGCTAGAGGTGCCTTCCAGCCTATTGGAGGCGCCTTCCAGCCTCAAATAAGATTTTCTAGGGGCTATAAAAAGACCCCTGGACCTAGAAAATAAATATCAACTCCAGTATTCATTCCCTAGCCAACTGTCTGAGCAATTAACGAGTATAAGAGGCTACTCCGCCTTCACCAAAGGAGATCCTTTAGAGCTTTTTCATTGTCCTTAGATTAACAACCACCTAGGTTGTAACCAAGTAAATCTTGTGCCTCATCTTTATAGTTGTTAATTTAATTTACTATTATTGTTGCTTTTAATTAGAGTTGAAAGAATGGGAAGGGTATTGTTTTTGTTGATAGACATTTCACCCCTCTCTTGCCGGCCACCAGTGGTCCAACAACCTCCCATGTAGTAGTGACAAATGAAATATGTATACAATGTCACAAGGCTCCTCACAAGCTATCAACAGCTCACACGACTAGAACAAAAAGAACATAACCACGTAGTTGTATAATAAGCAGCTCACACAGCTGTACTAAAAACACAGTGGAAGACAAAAGCAAAACATACAAAATAACACAACTAACTGCGAGCCGACCCGACTTGGCACAACAAGTGCATAACCAAATAAAAGAACACCACAAGTCTAAAAATCCACATAGAGGATACATATTACAAGTATAAAAACAAAACCAATAATATGAGAGGAAGCAATAACAAAAGAAACTGCTCGAAGTGACATGGGGCTGGCAGACAGGATCTCCAGATGACTCCATAAATCCTCTACCTGATCCCTGGCAAAAGAAAAATCAGTTCACGAGGTGGTGAGTGCTAATGACTGAGCGGGTAATAGACGGATAATGCATGCACATAATATATAACTAGAGATCCAAAGGTATAGAGTCCTACAGGGGAAAATAATAAGATTTACAGTGATATTATAATAATATCCATACTTGAACTCATATATTAAGCAAGTAATAGATGTTAGGTGTAGTGAGGATATTTAATAATACTACTTATAACTACAAGGGTAACATGTGAGGTATATGCATACTACCAATAAGTAAGTCATAGTCGAAGCACATGCAATAGGTATATATCTCAAACATGTGTAAACATATCATGTTATATGGATACAATAAGAACAGCAACATACGCAAACATAATATCAAAAGCGTATGTACGGATGATTACTTTTGCCTACCCCTCTACACCACGACCCCTGTATGATTGAGAGACCGGGACCATGATAATTGTACAACACTCTAGCTGCCACTACTCTCAAGTGACCAAGTGGATAGTTTGCATAGTAGCTAACTAGCTACATAGCAAGGAGGTCTCTGCTACTTGCAACTTCAGCTATCACTACCCATGAGTGACCGAGTAGGAGCACAACAGGACGAGCGGCACGTACTCCAGCTACCACTTCCCATGAGTGACCGATTGTGCGGCTGTGGTCAACGACTCTCTCTACCACAAGGGAGAATTTGTCGTTGGCATGCATGCAATGACATGATGAGCAAGATGCAATAGTCATCACATATATAAATAACAATCAGTTATGCTACAATAAAACCAGCATGCTCAATAAAGTACATGAATAAGCAGCAATCAAAACAAGTAAACATGGTATCTAGTATCTGCTAAATATCATGGATGGCAGCGAGAGACTGTATAAACATGAATCCGATCATCTTAAAGATCAAGCAGGTAAGTATCAAGCTCAGAATAAATATGAGTAGAGTCAAGGTAAATACAATTACTATCCAAATATAGCCCAAGCACTTAGGTCAAAGAACTAAAGAATAAGGTAAGAAGTACCTACCTTTATCTGTCGATCGTGCTAAACAATCCCACATCAAAACACTCGTCTCGAAAATCAGAGTCCTGTAAATAGCATAATGTACAATTTAACTAATCACATACGCAACACTTAGTTAAATCGAAAACCCAATCCAATTAGGGGAAACCCTAATCGAACAATCATTAATTAATTTTAATTAATGATTAACTTCAATTACTCTCATTCATAAATCCTTTAATATTTCCAATCATATTCTACAATCCATTAATCATCGATCATATTCTACATTGCATTAAATAGCCCTAATCATTCCATAATCCAATAGTTTAAACTAAACATGATCAATGTCAACCACTCACCGGAGTTGATGGCTCAACCAATGACTCACAACTGGAATAACTCACTGTCGGAGAAGATAAAATCGTTGTCCCCTTTAATCAAACATACTAATCATAATCCCAATTAATTGTTAACCAACCTAGAATCAACATAATTCAAAACACATCTTACCCAAGTTCAGAATCCCAGCTGTTCAATGAAGAACTCGGATCAAGTAGTGAGGAAGTGGAGCTCCCCGCCCTCAGTGGTCAATCATTGCTCCAACAGCGGATCGATGGGTGATGGAGAACTAGCGGCAGTAGCTCATCAGATGAAGCAATGATTGAAGAGGGCCGCAACAACTGGGAGGTCGCATAGTAGGCCTTCTACTCAGACCAATGTCGAGGGAGAAGAAGGATTGACTGTGTTGTGAGGCACTGGTAGTGGATCTACAACTAGGGCATGCCCCAAGGGAAGATGGCGATAAGGAGATGAAACTTCTCGCTTGTGCTGAAGAAAGGTGGTCGCCGTTGCGTAGATGTAGTCACGACTAAGAGGTTGCGCGGTCGTGGTAGAGATGCCACTAGGTGACAGTATCGAGGGAGGTAAGGGGTGCGATGTTAATGGTTGTGGTCGGCCGATGAGTGTCCGGCAAGGGAGTACACACTCGCTAGTGCGGGTGGGGAGGTGTCAAGAGAGAAGGCTCTGTGGTTCTCATGTCGGTTGATGACTACTGCGTCGTCGGCTGATCTTCATGTTGTGCTCCGACCGTCGGTGCTAGAGCAGCCAACGTTGGCGATCAAGTGGTGGCAACGAAGGATCAAGAGGAGAAAAGATGAGTCGACGACGAAGAATCGAGAGAAAGGGTGAATAAACTTAGGTCTTGCTTTTATACCTAAGTTTAATTAAATCCACTTGGATTAATCAAGTTAATCAAGAGACTTTCTCAAGCCTAATTGATTTTGTTAGAATGTATACTAAAAGCCTAACTTTTGGTATAAAATATTTATCTAGAAATAAGAATCACATTGGTCAAATGTCTATATTTGTGATAAATGTAGTTGTTCAATTAATTTATATTGTAAATAACATGGTGTGTGGTGTCACACACAGAAGATCATGTTATCAGTACCTTATAAATTATAAACAGTAGCTCACGACCATGATGGAAAGGAACAAACCATTGGAAGGTCGTAGTGTAATTAGATGTTAGTTTATCTTAACTATATAATTACACTAGTACACTAATAGTGTATTGAGTAGGACCATTAGAGGTGTCACGCTCCCAGAGGGGTCCCTGTCCGAAAAATTTCGGCAGCATCCCCCCTGTACGGGTGACAATCTGAAACATTACTACACACAAAATATACATCAGCCACACTCGGCTGGGATATATATATCATAGAAAATGGAAACAACACAACCACGCAGTTTAATATACTCAGCCTACTCGGCTGGACAAAAAAAAAAAAAAAGCACAGCGGAAAGAAAACGAAGAGAAAACCCACAAAT
Organism: Zingiber officinale; assembly: GCF_018446385.1. NCBI lineage: Eukaryota > Viridiplantae > Streptophyta > Magnoliopsida > Zingiberales > Zingiberaceae > Zingiber > Zingiber officinale. The sequence goes on from NC_056003.1 coordinate 10,205,672, forward strand.
TGCAAAGTCATCAAAACATCACAAATACCAAGTCCACACAATAAGTATCAAAACATAGTTCCCACAACACCAAATCCAACGAATACGAAATGCAAGTAAAAAGAAACAGAACCAAAATCAATTTTCGAATATGACGCGGGACCCAGGACTGGCAGCCGGCATCTCTCCAAGCATCCATGACTCATCTACCTGTTACCTGGCGAAAGAAAACCATTTTGCGGGGTGGTGAGTATTGGAACTCAGCGGGTAAAGAAAAGATAGTGCATGAACATAATCAACCAATAAAGAATACCCAACAGGAATACAGTCTCATAAGAGAATAGCAGATACGAAACTAAAACCCTGTTAAAGGTTCATACCTGGAACCGTATCCTAGGCTAGATATAGAAAGTCAGATATGGTACTAATCTGCTACGGTACTGCTCATAACTACAGAGGTAATGTGTAAGACATAAACATTCCAATAAATAACCCAATGTCTAATCGCCTACAACGAGAGCATATCTCAACATAAGACAGCATATCAGCATAAGTGAACAACAGCAAGAAGCAACGTCAACATATATATACCACATCAGCATAAGGAAGCAATAATAACATACGTAAACAGCAGCAGCCAAAGCAGGCATAATAACAGCGTATGCACGGATGGTCACCCCGCCCACCGCTCTGCACCATGACCCCTGTATGGTCGAGAGGCCGGATCAATGACAACTGTACCACCCAAAGGCCGCCACTCCCACGAGTGACCGGATGGACAGATGCTGGGTAGCTAACTAGCTACACAGCGAAGGGGGTCCCTGCTGCTCGCAACTCCAGCTACCACCAACTGCAAGTGGCCGAGTGCGGCACGACAGGACAAGCAGCATCAACTCTAGCTACCACTCTCTCGAGTGGCCGAGGATGCGGCATGCATGCAATGACATGATACATACAATGCAACAGTAATCATATATACATAAGCAGAAATAGGTATGCTACATGGAGCCAGCATGCTCAATATCGTACATAAACAAACAACAGTTAAAACATACAAATATGATATCTAGTTTCTGCTACGAATCATGGACAACAAGAAGAGACTGTATGGATATAGAAACGAATTTCTCAAAGATTGCGTGGAAGTATCAAGCGCAGGGAAAAATAAGAGTGGAGTCAAGGTAAACAGTCCTTATCCAAAATAATTCATGCACTAAGGTCAAAGTACTAAAAGAAAACAAAGCAAGAAGTATCCGCCTTTATATGTAGATCGTGTCAACCGTCTTCAATCAACGTCCGGATCAGTCGGGGCACAACGCCAAGAGAGGAGGTCGGCGGCGCTGCGGCTTCAAGATTGCAAGGGCGTCGTCGGCTGAGGAGAAGAGGAAGGATGGAGGGGCCGGCGATTGAGGAGGCACTACAATAAATACTGTATTTTGGGACGAATTTTGGGACGAATTTATAAAAAAAATTCGTTGCAAAAGATTTGGGGACGAAATTTGGGACGAAAAAATTTTCGTTCCAAACAGGTTGATGCCAACTTTTGGAACAAATTTATGTTTGTTGCAAAATTGGCAACGAAATTGGGGACGAAAATAGGGACGAAAATAATTTTCGTCCCCAAATTCGTCGCAAAGTTACGGTAGAAGTTTATAGAATTTTGGGACGAAAAATTATTTTGTTGCAAACTTAGCAACGAATTTGGGGTCAAAACAATTTGTCGAAATTTTTTTTGTTGCAAATTTTGTCCCAAATTTTGTGTATGATTTTCCAACGAATATTAATTTTGTTGCAAAATCGGCAACGAATTTGGCAACAAAATTCAGCAACGAATTTTATTTTCGTTGCGAAAGCCGTCGCCAAATTTGCAACAAACTCCCTTATTTGTTGCAATATTCATATAATTTTGGGACGAAAAATTTTTTTGTTGCAAATTTAGCAACGAATTTGGGGTCAAAAAATTTTGTCGAATTTTTTTTTGTTGCAAATTTTGTCCCAAATTTTGCGTATGATTCCAACGAATAGTAATTTTGTTGCAAAATCAGGAACGAATTTGGCAACAAAATTTAGCAACGAATTTTATTTTCGTTACGAAAGCCGTCGCCAAATTTGCAACAAAAACCCTGATTTGTTGCAATATTTCATATAATTTTGGGACGAAAATTTTTTTTGTTGCAAACTTTGCAACGAATTTGGGGACAAATTAAGTGACGAATTAATTATTGTTGCTAAGTTAGTCCCTAATTTTGCAACGAATAAGATGTTTGTTTCAAATTTGGCAACGATTTTGGCAACAAAATTTGGCAACGAATTAGATTTTCGTTGCCAAATCCGTTGCTTTTATATGGGATTCTGGAAAATTACGATAGATTGGCAACAAAAATTATTTGTTGCCATTTTCGTTCCTAACATCAAAACTCCATTCCAGATCTACCTGTTTTCTACAATTCAATCCATACACATTCAACACATTCAAATAACACATCATAATTAACACAATAAATTCAAATAACACATTCAACACATCATAATTAACATCAACACATCTTAATTAATAATAACACATCTTAATTAATTCACATACATCTATTCATTCAAACTCAACAAGGCATACAATATCATAATTTGTTCTTTAAGCTAGTCAAAAATATTTCACAAATTCAACATACAAGTCAAGTTTCCATACAAGTCCATCAATCCAACAAGATACATCAAGTTATCTTCTCATTCCACAAAAGCTTTCATCCCCATCAAGTCTTCTTTTCCTACATAAAAACAAACAAATAAACTAGATCATATGTAACCAGAAAACTAATTAATTACTTAAAATGTAATAGTATCATAATTAGTTTGCTTGCATGGGAGTGTGACATCACAAACTTGGTTTGAGGCTTGGTGCTTGAGGATGTTATATAACTTGTATTGTTGGCATAAACCAGATCCAACCAGTAACCCTAGTATTTGAAGATGTCAAACACACATAAAAGATGTAGAGGGAGAAAGTATTAATCCGAATTATATTGAGTAGCACCTTTATACAAGTAATCAGAAATTCCTTGAACATTCAAAAAAAGGTCATATTTATCAACGGTATCAACTATCAATTTCATAGCAACGGTAAATTAAAATATAAGAAGTATCTTGAAGCTAGCTAACAGTTTCTTAAATATATAATACATCATATTTCACCATAGCAAATAAAAGCTACACATATCCTATTTCCATTTGGCATGACATGAGATGTATTCTTAAAAATCCTAACATATGAAAATATCTCAAATGAATAAAACACAAACTAGTTAATATCAAATTGGTTCCAAACACCTTCCTCATTGGTTAAAGACATCACTGAATTAGTTTGTTTCAAATATAATCAATCAAATGACCTCCAGAAGATATGGTTGACAAATCCGTCAATATATAATGCAGTAGTAGCAAATCCGTCTATATCAATCTAATTTGATAAAATTTTAAATGATTTCATTCTTTCTTCGTGCTGACCTAATTTTAATTGATTCCCTCCTATGTGAACTAATAATGCAGTAGTAGCAAATTTTAATAAATTATTAAAAAGAATGATACCCTTATTTAACTTTTCAAATGCAACTGAAAAATAAAAATAAATCAATAAAATTATATTACATAATACTTACTTTTTTCTCCAGCATACATTTCGTCTCACCAGCCCTGTTAAAAACAAATCAATCTTATTAATTAAAATAAAAATTAGAGAAGTTAAGAAACTATTAATTAATGTTGAAAACACTAATTAGGAGACATTTAATCAGCGTACATAATTAAAATCAGGAACAACCATCACCACCATCATCGTTATCATCATAGCCATCATCATCGTCGTCATTGGAAGGAACCTGACTTAGAGCGGAGTTCAACTGAAGGTGTCGCATGATAAATTCTTGCTGTCGGCGCAATGCTCTCATATCTTGCTCCATTTTTGCCCTTTCTTGGTCTCTTTGCACCCTTTCTTGGTCTCTTTGTGATATTATTTCCTTCAGATTGCTAACTTCATCAGTCAAGGTATTTACTTGGGTCCTAAGTGTTGTTGAGGAGGAAGATGATCCAACTATTCTTTGGGTTCTGCTCAAGGAACCCATTCCCAAAATCCTTCCCCCTTTTGGTCCTCCACTGTGAGATCTCGGAAAATTTAAATAAATAGGGTTATTTCAGAAATAGCCTTATAAAATTTTTCCGGAATTTTTAGAAATTTTCTGGGAATTTTTCGGAGCTCGTATGGACGGTTTTGAGGAGATCGATCGACGGGTTCGGATAAAGCCTGTTTGGGATATCCGTTTAAGGGAGAAAATGTTTTTATTATATAATTCTTTTTCTTTTATTTCCGCCCCAAATCGCCGTTTCCTCCAAACCACTGCCGATCCCGACCCTTCTCCCTCTCTGCCCCGATGCGATCCCGATCTCCCCTCTCTTCCTCCTCTCTCTCGCGGACGAAGCAAGCCAGAGCTCCGGTGATCTCCTTCTGCCGGCATCGACCAGTACGCTCAGATCCAGCCAAAGTCCCTTCTCCCGCCCGATCCTTTCTTTCCGCTCGCCTTCGATCGCTGCCGAAGCTTCACCATCCCGACTTTGCCGTCGACCTAGGGGAGCAGACGCTGGTACAGATCCGATCGTGGATGACCTTCTCCAGTCTTAGGTGAGAGCATCGATCTCTTTCTCCTCCCGATGTTGCCGGCGACGCCACCGATCCCGATCACCTACGAGCTTATCACAGCCCTAGGTCACCGACGCACCTTCTCTTCTTGGCGGCTGAATTAGGTCACGGATCGGAGGGGATCAGTGAGTTTGTTCTTGAGTTGTCGGGCAGAGTCTATGTTTGTAATTGATCAGTGATGATCTTCCGATTGGGTGATTTCTTCTGGAGACAACCTTTTGAGGTAAGTTTAGGTTGTTAATTAGGTTGGTGTTTGGATCCGTGATCCCCATGGCTTGATCTAATTACTTGCTATAATTTCCAGATCAGCTTCTTGCTGTGTTTGAGATATCGGTTGAAGTGGGAAGAGAATTCCAACAGGTGTTGTATTCTATGATCGGGAATTGAGTGTTGTGGATCAACAAGCGTAGCTGTGAAGTTTTGTTGTGTTGTGGTGTTCTTTAATCCTTTCTTGGTTCCGGCAGCACACCAACCAGCAGCCTCCTAGTTCCAACATCAACAATAGCTGGGATTGAGGTAAGGTGTAGTGATGTTGATACATGATTAGAGTGATTGATTAGTGTATGTAGGTTTTTGATTTTAGATGTAGATCATGGTTAGATTTGATTAATCTAGATGGTGATACATGTTGTAATTAGTTGTTGATTGTGTGTAGAATTAATCTAATGGAATGGTTAGGGTTAGGGTAATTAACCCTAGTCAACCATTGGATTCCTAATCTAATTGGTGATTAGAGATTAGGTAACTAATCCTAATTAACCATTAGATTTAATTACGTAGGTTGAGATTGTATGGATTAGGGTTTTTGCCCTAATTTAGTTCTAGGGGTTTTATTTAGCTATTCATTTGATTTAGCTAAATAAAATCTATATATATTGTTGGTTTGACACAGGACTCTGATTCGAGACGGCGTCTCGACGTCGACTTTGGATTGCGTGATTTGTACCTTCTATTTGAGGCGGGTACCCTCTGACTTATCTTTTGATAATGTCTTATGATATGTGTAGCTTATATATATTTACTAGTGGTAGATAGTAGATTATTCTCCCTCTTGGTCTTAGCTAGTTGATACCTATCACATGCTTCATCTGCTAGTTGCTTTACTTTAGGATTGGATACCTTTACCGCTTGCCATGTGTATATGTTCATAGAGATGTATATCTATAGTGCTCTACTCTACTGATTAGATGCGGTACATGTGTGATACATGCTCTTGGATTCATGATACTCATATCATTGTTATACGTGATGTCTTTGGATTTATGTTGTTTTATACCATGGTTATATATATGCGTTTACCTTTTGGGCACACATATATATGGAGGAGGCTATGTTCAGGTATGACATACTGTAGCCGCATGCACCATATTGCATGATTGCATCTTTGGGCGATTGACGACTCCATTATTGTTGAGCTCGTCGGTCGACTACATGGACCCACACAACGTGTTCACTGCGTGGGTAGTGGCAGGCACTCGGGGTGTGTAGGGTAGATTGCGGTAGTGCTCAGGGCGGCTCGTGGGTAGCGTGGCGGGGCGTGGTAGCTGCAGGGGTCCCTCCCGTCATCACGTCTTAGGGAGATGAGGCGTTCGCTCCCTCACTATGTTTGAGGCGGGAGGATAGGTGTACTCGACAGATCCCGTCCACTCGGTCACCATCGGGGTAGTGATGGCAGAGTGCACGGTTGTCACCTACCCACTCGGCCTCACCATTGTGTGTGAGGCAGTACGGCGATAGGGGTGACGGGACATGTCATTTGCATCGTATGCATTATTTATGATTGATGCATTTGGTGATTGCGTATGATTGACACATACTGTTATATGCTTTGCTCGACTATCTTTATACATGTATGTTTACGATCGGTTACACAAGCCTCGCGGTGAGTCTGATTTATTACGATTATCATTTTCTTGTTATTCTTGCTATATCGTACTTTACTATTCGTTACTACAGTTTATTTCGCCTGTCATCTCGTTATTAGAGACTATACCGTAGGTTGTATGGTTAGAGAACTGTACTCTTGATCCCATGGTTTAGGAGACTGTACCTTAGGCTATTACTGGTGGATATATATTGCTGTACATGTCTATTGGTTTACCTGCTGAGTTCTTGAACTCACCCCGTTGTTACTATTTTTCAGGTTGAGGCCGTCGGGAGATATTCCAGTCGCTAGCCCCATTATCGCGAGGATTTTCTTTGTCGGATTATATTTTGCTTTTGCATCTTATATACTTGTATTGTGGATTTGTATTGTGGACTTTATGTCGAACCTTTGAGTTTGCTGCTTTTGTTTTCCGCTGCAGATTTTCACACTACTTCGTGGATTGTTTTCTTCGTTGTAGTGGAGTAGGATGTGTACGTATATCTTTGTTGGTTTTATATCGTTCTTCCTTATTAAACTGCGTGGATTGATTATATGTTGAGCGGTGTGGAATATTGATATAAACTGCGTGGTTTGTTTCTTATTTGCATTGTATTGTTCCGGCCGAGTGTGGCCGAGGTATTGATAGATGTATACTGAGATGTTGAAATTTCTTCGGACAGGGACAACCTGGGGCGTGACAATTTATTTGGTATCAGAGCTAGGCTCCGATTCGGATTTTGCGTTCCGGAGTTTGTGAGTGTATCTGTATATTTTCGGATTGTAAGGATTTCCGTCGATTTTCTCGTTTCGGAATTCCGAGGCATTTTGACGAGGTTTTATTGGATCTATTTGGGGGCTATGCAGCGACAGGACATTTCCAGACGGCAATAGGTAAATCAGGTAATTTTATAGTTTTTATACCTGTAGTGATATCTGGATAACATTTTTTTTTTACATATATGATACGTGTTTCAGTACTTAAACGTGGTCGCACATGTATGAGGGCGATCGATTCTCTAGAGACAGAGTCTCCAGAGAGTTCTGTTAGGGTTGAGCCTGTCCGTCAGGGATAGACTCCTCAGGGTGTTGTGACCACGTTAGACTGTCAGATCCTGACGGTTCCGACTTCAGAGGTACCTACCTCGCCTGTACCGCCAGTAGTACCTACAGGGTACTCGGCACCTTCTCTAGCCGTGCCTACTGCGTACTCGGTACCACCACAGACATCTGTGTTGGTTACTACATACTCGGTACCTGCACCAGCAGTACCGGTTACATCGTACCCGGTATCGCCCATCGTACCTTTAGTCGTCCCTACTTATGCCTACTCTATAGTTCCACTAGTGGTTCCTACCCTGTTTATGTGGCAGCACTAGTGGTACCTCTTCCAACCTATCCATCAGTACCACCCATAAGATCAACTCCAGTGATTCTGCCCAGTACCGCAGCGATATCTACGAATATGGTTGTTGCACGAGCATGGATCCCAGCCTTAGCGACGTCGGTGAAAAGATCGATTTACGCTATTTCGCGTGGAGACTGATCCGAGCGTGGCTCAATCTTGGATAGAGTCTATGGAGCGGACATTCTTTTACATGGCTGCTCCGAGTGGGAGAAGGCTGAGCTGGTTACTTACTACTTACGAGATAGCAGCAGAGTAGTACTCAGACGGGTCAGGGTATTTCTGGGTCATCTGGCCGACCCCAGAAGTCAGGATGATCTTCATCAGGACGTTCCCGGTCTTCTCAGCAGAACCGGAAACTGTCCACCGATGATTCTCACTGCACCCGATGTGGGTCCTGAGATCACATCATCTCTGCATTCACCCTGGGATAGTCAGTTTGCTATTATTGTAAACTGCCTAGGCACGTGGGCCGAGACTGTTCGCTGCAGGCTTAGCATGTAGCTTCTGGGATTTCTGTTCCGGGAGGAAAGTTTGGCCAGTCCGGGACTCAGCGAGGAGGGCCGAGAGCCCAATCTTCGCATCGTCAGCAGAGGACAGCTCCTCCTGCAGCAGCTGCATATGGCATGCACGGTCAGGAGCATTCTGGTGTCCTTGTGGAGAACCCCACGGTATTCTGCCTTAGTGTTCTCCAGTACTATTCGTCAAGAAGAAGGATGGTACTCTGAGGTTGTGCATCGATTATGGGCAGTGCATTGACTATCGAAATAAGTACCCTTGCCACGGATTGAGGATTTATTCGATCATTTCGAGATACATCTGTATTCTAAGATTGATCATGCGACATCATCACCGTGAGAGTTAGAGATTACGATATTCAAGACAAGATTTCGCACCAGATACGGACATTATGAGTTTTTGGTAATGCCATTTGGGCTTACCAATGCTCCTGCAGTATTTAGGGATCTGATGAACCGTATCTTTCTAGAGTACCTAGATCAGTTTGTTATTGTGTTTATCGATAACATATTGATCTATTCGCGTTCCGAGGAGGAACATGCGCAGCACCTTCGCATAGTCTTGGAGACTCTTCGACGACATCATCTGTATGCGAAGTTCAGCAAGTGTGCATTTTGGCTTCCCTCAGTTGGTTTTCTAGATGATGGTTTCTGTAGATCTATTCAAGTTATCATCTAGAGGAGATTCTCATTCTATTGTATTTCTACAACCATGCTTGGGCTTGGTGGATATTATCTGTAATGGTACGACCTTTACCACGACCTGGAAAGGCGTGAAGTTCACGTGGTCAGAGGCTTGCGAGACCAGCTTCCAGGAGCTGAAGCGGAGATTAGTATCAGCACCGGTCTTGGTTTTACCTTCTGGTGATGACGGATTCATACTTTATACAGACGCATCTCTTCAGGGCTTGGGCGCTGTTTTGATGCAGCACGGTAGGGTAGTCTCCTATGCTTCTCGTCAGTTGAAGGAGCATGAGAAGAACTACCCAGTACATGATTTAGAGCTAGCCGCTATTATCTTTGCTTTGAAGATTTGGCGACATCATCTTTATGGTATTACTTTTGAGATTCTTACTGATCATAAGAGTCTCAAATATATTTTCACACAGAAGGAACTCAATCTCCGACAGAGGAGATGGATGGAGTTCCTAAAGGATTATGATTGTACTATTAGCTACCATCCGGGTAAAGCTAATGTGGTTGCTGATGCACTTAGCAGGAAGTCCAGAGGGACTTTAGCTTGTCACTGAGTTTTAGTCTCGAACTTGATTCAGGGATTCTCCGAGTTAGGCCTTGAGGAGCAGGGACGGACAGAGCAGGGTATTCTTGTTACCATGGTTGCTCAGTCGTCGATCAGGATGAGGATTCGAGAGGCCCAGGCCGGAGATCAGCATTTACAGTTCATTAGCAGCCAGATAGCTTCCGGACAGCAGACCGAGTTTACACGAGATGATGAGGGGATTGTTTATTTCCGAGGCAGATTGTGTGTGCCTCTGTCTCACCCGGTCATGGAGGAGTTACTTCAGGAGGCTCATCGTTCTAGATTTGCTATCCACCCAGGTGGGACTCGTATGTATCGCGATTTGAGACGTTCCTATTGGTGGAATGACATGAAGAAAGACATCGTAGATTTTGTAGCTAGATGTCTTGTCTGTCAGCAGGTGAAGGCTGAGCACCAGAGACCTGTTGGTTTACTTCAGAGGATCCCTATTCCAGAGTGGAAGTGGGAGCATATTACTATGGATTTTGTGGTAGGACTGCCTAGGACTCGACGAGGCCATGATGCGATTTGGTTAATCGTTGATCGATTAACCAAATCCGTACACTTTTTAGCGATCCGGAAGACTGATTCTCTGGATCGATTAGCAGAGTTATACTGTCATGAGATTATTAGATTACATGGTGTTCCTTTGAGCATCATATCAGATAGAGACCCACGGTTCACGTCCCGATTCTGGCAGAGTCTGCAGCAGGCCATGGGCACACAGCTTCGTTTCAGTACGGCATTCCATCCGCAGACAGATGGGCAGTCAGAGCGGACCATTCAGACTTTGTAGGACTTGCTGAGGTCTTGCGTTATGGATTTCGGAGGCAGTTGGGAGGACCATCTGCCATTGGTAGAGTTCGCGTACAACAACAGCTATCATTCGGCTATCCAGATGGCACCATTTGAGACGTTGTATGGTAGACCTTGTCGGACACCCACCCTATGGGAGGAGGTTGGGGAGGCACATCTGCTAAGACCTCAGAGGGCCCAGCAGGATGCAGAGTTAGTTCGTACTATCAGACAGAGGATGTCAGAGGCTCAGGACCGTCAGAAGAGTTATGCTGATCAGAGACGGAGACCCCTGGAGTTCTCCATTGGTGATCATGTATTTCTTAGAGTTTCACCCACGAAAGGGGTGAAGAGATTTAGTCTCCGAGGTAAGCTAGCTCCCCGATATATTGGACCATTCCAGATCTTGGAGAGGATTGGAGCAGTAGCTTACCGTCTGGCGATACCACCATCTCTAGCTGGCATTCACGATGTATTCCATGTATCTATGCTGAGGAGATACGTATCTGATCCGCCACATGTTCTGTCAGATATATCTGTTCCTATTCAGCCTGATGTCACTTACGAGGAGGTTCCGGTACGGATTCTGGACCACAGAGAGCGTCAGCTACGGAACAAGACTGTCCGGCTGGTTAAAGTCGGATGATAGTATCATTCTGACGAGGAGGCTACTTGGGAGTTGGAGGATACGATCCGAGCTCGATACCCTCATCTCTTTACTTGAGGTATGTGGGTTAGAGTTTCTTTCAGCATTTATATTGTTTGGTTATGTTATAGTGTTGGCTGTTGGTTATAGCGAAATTTGGGGACCAAATTATTATTAGTAGGGGAGGATGTGAGATCTCGGAAAATTTAAATAAATAGGGTTATTTCAGAAATAGCCTTATAAAATTTTTCCGGAATTTTTAGAAATTTTCTGGGAATTTTTCGGAGCTCGTATGGACGGTTTTGAGGAGATCGATCGACGGGTTCGGATAAAGCCTGTTTGGGATACCCGTTTAAGGGAGAAAATGTTTTTATTATATAATTCTTTTTCTTTTATTTCCGCCCCAAATCGCCGTTTCCTCCAAACCACTGCCGATCCCGACCCTTCTCCCTCTCTGCCCCGATGCGATCCCGATCTCCCCTCTCTTCCTCCTCTCTCTCGCGGACGAAGCAAGCCAGAGCTCCGGTGATCTCCTTCTGCCGGCATCGACCAGTACGCTCAGATCCAGCCAAAGTCCCTTCTCCCGCCCGATCCTTTCTTTCCGCTCGCCTTCGATCGCCGCCGAAGCTTCACCATCCCGACTTTGCCGTCGACCTAGGGGAGCAGACGTCGGTACAGATCCGATCGTGGATGACCTTCTCCGGTCTTAGGTGAGAGCATCGATCTCTTTCTCCTCCCGGTGTTGCCGGTGACGCCACCGATCCCGATCACCTACGAGCTTATCACAGCCCTAGGTCACCGACGCACCTTCTCTTCTTGGCGGCTGAATTAGGTCACGGATCGGAGGGGATCAGTGAGTTTGTTCTTGAGTTGTCGGGCAGAGTCTATGTTTGTAATTGATCAGTGATGATCTTCCGATTGGGTGATTTCTTCTGGAGACAACCTTTTGAGGTAAGTTTAGGTTGTTAATTAGGTTGGTGTTTGGATCCGTGATCCCCATGGCTTGATCTAATTACTTGCTATAATTTCCAGATCAGCTTCTTGCTGTGTTTGAGATATCGGTTGAAGTGGGAAGAGAATTCCAACAGGTGTTGTATTCTATGATCGGGAATTGAGTGTTGTGGATCAACAAGCGTAGCTGTGAAGTTTTGTTGTGTTGTGGTGTTCTTTAATCCTTTCTTGGTTCCGGCAGCACACCAACCAGCAGCCTCCTAGTTCCAACATCAACAATAGCTGGGATTGAGGTAAGGTGTAGTGATGTTGATACATGATTAGAGTGATTGATTAGTGTATGTAGGTTTTTGATTTTAGATGTAGATCATGGTTAGATTTGATTAATCTAGATGGTGATACATGTTGTAATTAGTTGTTGATTGTGTGTAGAATTAATCTAATGGAATGGTTAGGGTTAGGGTAATTAACCCTAGTCAACCATTGGATTCCTAATCTAATTGGTGATTAGAGATTAGGTAACTAATCCCAATTAACCATTAGATTTAATTACATAGGTTGAGATTGTATGGATTAGGGTTTTGCCCTAATTTAGTTCTAGGGGTTTTATTTAGCTATTCATTTGATTTAGCTAAATAAAATATATATATTGTTGGTTTGACACGGGACTCGATTCGAGACGGCGTCTCGACTTTGGATTACGTGGATTGTACCTTCTATTCGAGGCGGGTACCCTCGACTTATCTTTGATAATGTCTTATGATATGTGTAGCTTATATATATTTACTAGTGGTAGATAGTAGATTATTCTCCCTCTTGGTCTTAGCTAGTTGATACCTATCACATGCTTCATCCGCTAGTTGCTTTACTTTAGGATTGGATACCTTTACCGCTTGCCATGTGTATATGTTCATAGAGATGTATATCTATAGTGCTCTACTCTACTGATTAGATGCGGTACATGTGTGATACATGCTCTTGGATTCATGATACTCATATCATTGTTATACGTGATGTCTTTGGATTTATGTTGTTTTATACCATGGTTATATATATGCGTTTACCTTTTGGGCACACATATATATGGAGGAGGCTATGTTCAGGTATGACATACTGTAGCCGCATGCACCATATTGCATGATTGCATGCTGGGCGATTGACGACTCCATTATTATTGAGCTCGTCGGCCGGCTACATGGACCCACACACAACGTGTTCACTGCGTGGGTAGTGGCACAAGACTCGGGTGTGAGGGTAGATCGCCGCCAGGACGCCGGGTAGCGATGTGAGCGTGGTAGACACCGGGTCCCTCCCCGTCATCACAGGGAGATGAGGCGTTACGCTCCTCACTATGTTTGAGGCGGGAGGATAGGTGTACTCGACAAGATCCCGTCCACTCGGTCACCATCAGTAGTGATGCAGAGTGCACGGTTGTCACTCCACCTGGCCTCACCATTGTGTGGAGACTACCGAGCACGGCAAGGGGTGACCGTGATACGTCATTCGCATCATACGCATGATCGCATTATTTACGATTGATGCATTTTGTGATCGTATGATTGACACGCATACAGTTATACTTTTGCTCACTATCTTTATCATGTATGTTTAACTGACAAGCCTCGCAGTGAAGATTTATTACGATTATGCATTTTCTTGTTATTCTTGCTATAGACTTTACCTTATTGGTTACTACAGTTATTTCGCTATGCATATCTGTTATTCTATTAGGAGACTATACCGTAGGTTGTATGGTTAGAAACGTACTCTTGATCCCATGGTTTAGGAGACTGTACCTTAGGATATTACTGGTGGATATATATTGATGTACATAGTTCTTGAACTCACCCCGTTGTTACTATTTTTCAGGTTGAGGCCGTCGGGAGATATTCCAGTCGCTAGCCCCATTATCGCGAGGATTTTCTTTGTCGGATTATATTTTGCTTTTGCATCTTATATACTTGTATTGTGGATTTGTATTGTGGACTTTATGTCGAACCTTTGAGTTTGCTGCTTTTGTTTTCCGCTGCAGATTTTCACACTACTTCGTGGATTGTTTTCTTCGTTGTAGTGGAGTAGGATGTGTACGTATATCTTTGTTGGTTTTATATCGTTCTTCCTTATTAAACTGCGTGGATTGATTATATGTTGAGCGGTGTGGAATATTGATATAAACTGCGTGGTTTGTTTCTTATTTGCATTGTATTGTTCCGGCCGAGTGTGGCCGAGGTATTGATATATGTATACTGAGATTCATATTGTCCGCCGTACAGGGGAGATGTTGCCGAAATTTCTTCGGACAGGGACAACCTGGGGCGTGACATCCACTAGCCTCCAACCATAAACTCAAATTATTGCCAACAGACTCCTCAGACCCCTGATTATCGACACCAGCTTGTGAGCATGATTGGGCTAGCTCAAGTTCATCATATTTGTCCTATTTTTTAAAAAACATAAAAATATTGATTAGATATAATAGAAACACATATAATATTAAGACATCTACCTAGAGTACAATTAAGTAAATAAAAATTTATTCAAACCTTGACTGCTTTTGCTCTCGCCCCACTCCAAGTGTTATTTTTTTTTTTAAAAGTGCGGGTGAAAGTATCAATGAAAGTGGGCTCCTTCCCTAGCTCCTTGGTCTAAAAAAACATAATTACAAATAATGAAATAATTTGATATAAATAATTAATTTGTGGAAGAGTTAAAAAATTACCAATCTCCGTCTATGCTCATCTATATTAATGGAGCCTCCTGCATATATAGCAGATGAGTCACCAGAATTGTGAGATTGATTCATTCTATTCAGGTCACTCCTTTGCTTACTCTCCTCTGTTGCCCAAAACTGGGTGATCCTCTCCCAATTTTCTTCGGTGATGAAGTTTGGTTTTTTCCCCCGCTGCTTGGCGTGACTTAATACATGTCTGATGTGATCGCCACATTTTTTTTTAAATATTCTGCGGATCTCCATTTCGTCATTAGGGTCCCAATTATTTAGCCGCTGAAATGGAAATTTTTTTAATTATATATTAATTTTAAATTTGAATTAAATTCAAGAAAATATACCTGGAACTCGCTCCACCATAGTTGTTTTGTGGCTGGTGGGGTGCTTGAATATGTCATCGACTCTCCTCCCCAATGGTTATTCACAATTTTATTAATCTCGCGAACAACTTGTACAGGATTTTCAAATCTGCATTAAATTACAAATAAATTATGTTAAATTATTAAGATAAATAAAAAAAATAAAATATTTTATAGTACTTACGAATCTCCGATGGGGACTAAAAATTGTCTATCATTTCTAAACTCAGCAAATGAGCTTCTTGCAGAGTCAGGAAGATTTGTGGGGGCTGGTAAATGCGCTGGGGATGGTAATGGCGGCGGCGAATTTGAAACCGGTGGAGATGGCACATGTGATGGTCCTGCCTGATCAGGGGGTGGCATAGGTACACTGGCAGGTGATGAATTTGTTTGGTCCTGTGAGCTCCGTCTACGCCCACCACGTCGAAATATATGCTGAAAATTCCAACAATATAGGATAAAATAAATTATAGATATGATACATAAAAAAAGGACATTTAAAAACCTTACCATTTTTACGTAAAGCTTATAGAATAAGGAGGAAAAAATATGAGATAGTCACCTCTAAATGACCTGTAGGAACAAATACAATATATTAACAAATAAAATAAATAAAATTATAAATGAGACAATATAAAAAAAAATATGGTAAATTTCTTTAAATAATCTAACAAAACTTACCCATCATCAAAAATCAAAGTCATCATTATAGTTATCATCATCCTCCCCCCCCTCCTCCTCCTCCTCCGACTCCTCTTCCTCTTCTTCTTCCTCTTCCTCTTCCTCTTCCTCTTCCTCCTCCTCCTCCTCATCATCATCATCGTCAACATCATCAATTTCACTTCTATCCACGTTTATCACTACACCGCTGGGATCTCGTAAAGTTGGAATAATAAATTCCTCAGTCTGAAAGGTGTTTGCAACTTCCTCTTGTTGATATGCAATGTTTTCCCAACGTGCCTCAATTTTTTTTCGTGCTTTGGTTTTACAAACAGCCCACCAATCAATCTTATCACGTTTTAAACTCGGGTATGCAGAATAAAATACTTGGATTGCTTGTTGTGCCAATACAAATGGTTCATATCTCTTATAAAATCTCTTATGATTTATTTCAACCAAATTATAATGTGGATGCACCTTCATCCCTCTAACAGGGTCAAACCAGCGACACATAAATAATATAACTTGCATTTGTGGCCCTGGGTATTCTACTTCTATAATTTCATCCAACAAACCATAAAAATCATTGCTTGGACCTCCTTCATTAGATGACGATACACACACCCCACTATTCATGGTATTCTTTCCCATTCCATATTCTTGAGTATGAAAATTATATCCATTTATGAAATATGCTGGCCAAGTGCGTACGAATGATTTTGGACCCCATGACAGATGGAATAGCCATTCTTGCTCAAGGTGAGCTTGATTACCTTGAACCTAAGGTCAAAACACCAATTGTTAAACATATGCATATGATTCAACCAAATAGATATTATTTACTTACATATGATTTGAACCATGCAGCAAATTCTTCTTCGCAAAATCTATCGAACTCTTGTGGCGACAATTCAGAATATAAGTTTTGAAATATCCTACTTAAAAAAACATATTATTACACAACCAATTTACGGCATAAAAAGAATTAAAATATAAATATATACTTACTCGTAATACGACGATACTTCTGGACAATTTAGTAAAATATAGGTTTGGGCTGCCCGCCATTCTTTGCCAGTTAAATATCTTTGTTTACATGGTCCACTTGGTCGACCAAGGTAGTTAAAGATTGAAAATGAGTTGACATTTGGATCAATAGGACCCTCATCATTTCTGCCCGCTTTTCGCCTTTTGCTAGGGACATGAGATTCAAAATAATATGATGCAAAAGTTGTTACTTCCTCCACAATGTATGCATTAACAATAGAGGCTTCAACACGTGCTTTATTTTTCACTTTTTTCTTCAAATGATATAAGAATCTGTTGAAAATTTAATAAATTATGGTAACTATTAATACATAATCCAGCATAATTAGTAATTTTTTTCCATTCAAAGAGTTAAAGTATAGGAAAAAAGAAATTTTACCTTTCAAATGGATACATCCACCGAAAATGGACGGGTCCTCCAACTTTAGCCTCATATGGCAAGTGAACCAAAAGATGTTCCATGGAATCAAAAAAAGAGGGTGGAAATATCCTTTCCAAATTGCACAAAATGATTGGAATGTCTCTCTCTAACTTCTCCATGTGTGAACGTCGCAAAACTGTTGAGCAAATATCATGTAGGAAAATACTTAACTCCGTAATTGCTCCCCATACAAATTGTGGTAAGAGTTCCTTAAAAGCAATAGGAATCAATCTTTGCATTATTATATGACAATCATGACTTTTCAAGCCAAATAATTTGCATTCTTTGATATCAACACATCTTCCAAGATTAGAGACATACCCATCTGGAAATTTTAAAGACTTTAACCATTCACATAGGACACGTCGTTGATCCTTATTTAATGTATAAACTGCCTTTGGCTTTGGTCCCCTACTATTTTCATCAACATCAAGAGTGGGTCTTTTACAAATGAGTCGCATATCTTTTCTTGCATTGAGATTGTCTTTTGTTTTTCCATTGATATCCATCACTGTATTTATCAGATTATCAAAAACATTCTTCTCAATATGCATTACATCGAGATTATGATGTATCAAATGACTAAACCAATATGGCAAATCCCAAAATATACTCCGTTTAGTCCATTTATGTGTATGCCCATAATCATATGTTGTACCATGAGGGTTTTCAATAACAGATGGAAAGTGAAGCACTCTGTACCAAATATCTAGACCTGTCAATCTCAAAGGCGGAAGTGTTCGTTCAATCCTATTTTTAGTGAATTCATCTTTATTCCTTCTGAAATTATGATTTGTTGGTAAAAATTGCCTATGACAATCAAAATAACTCGGTTTCTTCCCATGTTTCAATCTGATTGACTTTGATCTCTCCATACATATGGGGCATCCCAAGATCCCAGCAGTACTCCAACCTGATAGCATACCGTAGGCTGGAAAGTCATTTATGGTCCAAAGAAGAGCAGCCTTCATTATAAACATCTGGTTAGAATTAACATCGTATGTAGGAACACCTTCATCCCATAGTTGTTTAAGTTCAGCTATCAGGGGTTGCATATAAATATCTATCAACTTCTTTGGATTTTGCAACCCAGGTACAACCAATGTTAAAAACATATAAGGTGTTTTCATGCACATCCCAGGTGGAAGATTATATGGCGTTAAGATAACTGGCCAACAAGAATAATTTCTTCCTGATTTACCAAATGGAGCAAATCCATCAGCACATAGACATAATCTAATGTTTCGAGTCTCCTTTGCAAAATTTGGATATGTTCTATCAAAATTTTTCCACGCATCTGCATCTGATGGATGGCACATGAGCCCCTCTTCTGTTTTATGAGTTGCATGCCAAGTCATGTGTTCTGCTGTTGCCTTTGATGCATACAGTCTTTGTAATCTAGGAGTTAAAGGTAAATAAAACAACTGGCTGTATGATTTACGTCGTTGTTGACTCCTTCTGGTTGTCTTATACCTATCTTGATTACAGAATTTACAAACATCTGCATATGCATCATCTCCCCAATATAACATACAACCATCTCTGCAAACATCAATTCTTTCAACCGGAAGACCTAAATCTTTCACCATTTTTTTCATACTGTAAAAATCAGGAGGCAAAATGTGATCACGTGGCAATGTATCATCAAAAGCTTGAACAATATCATTAAAACAATCTTCGGAGAGATTATGATCTGCCTTTATATTTAATAGTCTGGTGGTGAGAGATAATTTAGTTTGAGTATCACAATCAGCCCATAATGGTTCATTTGCGGCACTCAACACTTCATTAAATTTGTGATATATTTCATCAAGACCTGGTACATCGGGCTCCTCCAACGGTGATGTATTAGAAACAAACATTTGTTCACCTGTTGGGGGAAAACTAGAACTTGCACCAAGCGTATTGGGAATAAAATTCTGACATCTTGCATCAATTACCATCCTCTGATATGGATTTACTTGTTCATCATAACTCTGATCCCCACTAACAGAGGCTTGGAAATTCTGTTCATTATCCTCATTAGATATGAACGGTTCACCATGACATGTCCAATTATAATAATTGGGGGTAAAACCAAATCTACATAGATGTTCTTCAACTTTATCTGTGGGTAAAAATTTGCCATTGTGACACTTTCTACATGGACATCTTATCTTCTTGCCATCCATATACTTAACTTGACTAGATGCAAAATGCAAAAATTGTCTCAGACCAGTGATAAACTCATTAGTTAACCCTTGACGATTAGGTAAATTCTTATTATACATCCAACTTCTTTGATTCTGCATTTTACCTGTATGTAAATATTTAGTCAATCATTAATAAAAGTTACTACAAATTAAATCTTATCATTGAAGACTAAGCAACAAAGAACATCAGATCAAATTGAAGGAACACAATTAAACACCGAACTATAACCTAATTATTTAAAATTAACTTAATATACAGATAAGAAAATGTATATTAATGTACTTAGGAATACCGAAAAGAGGTGAACAAAAATGATTGTCCTGATCGTACACTGATATCACGGCAAATTGATCGAGACCTGCAAAAATTAACACAATGAATTATAAGAGCAACTTTCAAATTTTAAATAAAAATGTATACAATAATAATTTCCATGCTGCCGCGCTTAGCGGGGGCAGCCACGGCCATCCGGGGGCATCCACGGCCAGCATGGGCAGCCGCATTCCTATCGTCCGACAGCGGCCACAGTGGGCAGTCGCTGCCACCCTACATGTGCAGCAGCGGCCACGCCCCTTCACGGCCAGATTTGGCCAGTCACTGCCAAGGCCGGTCAAGCAGCCACCTGTGACCAAATGCTGCGACTCACCCACCCACAGCAGCCCGCGCCAGGATTCGTCGCCTCCCGCTTGCCAGCAGCCACGGCCAGTCAACGGCCAGGTGCGGCGACTCGCGGCTGCCGGCATCCACGGACATCTCACGAAGAGGCGCAGTGAGGCGCGCCGACTCAGCCAGGAGAGGCGACTAGGCCAGGCCACGCTCAGGCGCGACAACTCGGGCCTCTCCGCAGCCACCTGCGTCCACTCGCGCCTGCTGGCGCCCACTCGCGCTTGCCGGCAGCCACCCGCGGGTGACACCGTCCGCGCGGCCATAGAGGGGAAAGGGGAGATGCATGGGAGAGGCCGAGATAGAAGATGCATACCTACACTGGATTCCACCGTCGGAGATCAACGCCGCCGCCGGAGTACAAAGCTGTCGCCAAAATGAGCGCAGATCTGGGAAGGTCACAGTGGCAGAGACACGAAGGGGACGGGACAGAGACGATAAGAAACAAAGGAAACTAGAGGCAAACTTATTAGATCTAGGGTTTTTAGCATCAAAAAGGTTTTGTTGCCAATTTCGTCCCCGATTTTGGGACGAATCCTGGATTCGTCCCAAATTTTGGGACGAATCCTGGATTCGTCCCAAACTTTAAAAAAATATATATCAAATTGTAAGCCTTATATATCGACCTAAAGACATCAGAATTTTATGAAACAAGTTTCTATGCGTTCGTATCATTGTCCTGATCATAAATATATATTTATAAATATTTTTGACCAAATATATTGATTGTTTGAATTTTTTATCCTAATTTGATTTAAAAAATTGAATATCTCAAAATATTAATTAAAAATTATGGATGATGATATATTTACGTTCGGGACAAGAATACAAATCTATAGAAATTTATTTCATACAATTCCGATATCTCTAGGTCCAAATTTAATGTTTCCTTCACTTATCTACTAACAAGCGTTGCATAACAACTTTTAATTTAGTCATAAACTATATATTTTTTAAAAAACATCTACCTAGAGATATCAAAATTTTATGAAACAAGTTTCTATGCGTTCATATCATTATTCCGAGTGTAAATATATATGTATAAATATTTTTGACCAAATATATTGATTGTTTGAATTTTTTATCCTAATTTGACCTAATTTGATTTAAAAAATTGAATATCTCAAAATATTAATTAAAAATTATGGATGATGATATATTTATGTTCGGGACAAGAATACAAAACCATAGAAATTTATTTTATACAATTCCGATATCTCTAGAGACATCAGAATTTTATGAAATCGTAAGGCTTATATATCGACCTAGAGACATCAGAATTTTATGAAATAAGTTTCTATGCGTTCGTATCATTGTCCTAATCATAAATATATATTTATAAATATTTTTGACCAAATATATTGATTGTTTGAATTTTTTATCTTAATTTGACCTAATTTGATTTAAAAAATTGAATATCTCAAAATATTAATTAAAATTTATGGATGATTGTATATTTATGATCAGGACAATAATACGAATCCATAGAAATTTATTTCATACAATTCCGATGTCTCTAGGTCCAAATTTAATGTTTCCATCACATATCTACTAACAAGCGTTGCATAACAACTTTTAATTTAGTCGTAAAGTATATATGTTTTAAAAAAACATCTACCTAGAGATATCAAAATTTTATGAAACAAGTTTCTATGCGTTCGTATCATTGTCCTGATCATAAATATATATTTATAAATATTTTTGACCAAATATATTGATTGTTTGAATTTTTTATCTTAATTTGACCTAATTTGATTTAGAAAATTGAATATCTCAAAATATTAATTAAAATTTATGGATGATTGTATATTTATGATCAGGACAATAATACGAATCCATAGAAATTTATTTCATACAATTCCGATGTCTCTAGGTCAATATATAAGCCCTCCGTTTTTTTTTCCTTTTTTTTTTAATATTTCCCATTCTGGGACGAATCCTGGATTCGTCCCAGATTTGGGGACGAATCCTGGATTCGTCCCAGATTTTGGGACGAATCCAGGATTCGTCCCAAACTTTAAAAAAATATATATCAAATCGTAAGGCTTATATATCGACCTAGAGACATCAGAATTTTATGAAACAAGTTTCTATGCGTTCGTATCATTATCTTGATCATAAATATATATTTATAAATATTTTTGACCAAATATATTGATTGTTTGAATTTTTTATCTTAATTTGACCTAATTTGATTTAAAAAATTGAATCTCTCAAAATATTAATTAAAATTTATGGATGATTGTATATTTATGATCAGGACAATAATACGAATCCATAAAAATTTATTTCATGAAATTCTGATCTGTCTAGGTCAATATATAAGCCCTCCGTTTTTTTTTCCTTTTTTTTTTTAATATTTTCAATTCTGGGACGAATCCTGGATTCGTCCCAGATTTTGGGACGAATCGGGATTCGTCCCAAACTTTAAAAAAATATATATTAAATCGTAAGGCTTATATATCGACCTAGAGACATCAGAATTTTATGAAACAAGTTTCTATGCGTTCGTATCATTGTCCTAATCATAAATATATATTTATAAATATTTTTGACCAAATATATTGATTGTTTGAATTTTTTATCTTAATTTGACCTAATTTGATTTAAAAAATTGAATATCTCAAAATATTAATTAAAATTTATGGATGATTGTATATTTATGATCAGGACAATAATACGAATCCATAGAAATTTATTTCATACAATTCCGATGTCTCTAGGTCAATATATAAGCCCTCCGTTTTTTTTTCCTTTTTTTTTTAATATTTCCAATTCTGGGACGAATCCTGGATTCGTCCCAGATTTGGGGACGAATCCAGGATTCGTCCCAAACTTTAAAAAAAATATATATCAAATCGTAAGGCTTATATATCGACCTAGAGACATCAGAATTTTATGAAACAAGTTTCTATCGTTCGTATCATTATCCTGATCATAAATATATATTTATAAATATTTTTGACCAAATATATTGATTGTTTGAATTTTTTATCTTAATTTGACCTAATTTGATTTAAAAAATTGAATCTCTCAAAATATTAATTAAAATTTATGGATGATTGTATATTTATGATCAGGACAATAATACGAATCCATAAAAATTTATTTCATGAAATTCCGATCTGTCTAGGTCAATATATAAGCCCTCCGTTTTTTTTCCTTTTTTTTTTAATATTTTCAATTCTGGGACGAATCCTGGATTCGTCCCAGATTTGGGGACTAATCCGGGATTCGTCCCAGATTTGGGGACGAATCCAGGATTCGTCCCAAACTTTAAAAAAATATATATTAAATCGTAAGGCTTATATATCGACCTAGAGGCATCAGAATTTTATGAAACAAGTTTCTATGCGTTCGTATCATTGTCCTGATCATAAATATATATTTATAAATATTTTTGACCAAATATATTGATTGTTTGAATTTTTTATCTTAATTTGACCTAATTTGATTTAAAAAATTGAATATCTCAAAATATTAATTAAAATTTATGGATGATTGTATATTTATGATCAGGACAATAATACGAATCCATAGAAATTTATTTCATACAATTCCGATGTCTCTAGGTCAATATATAAGCCCTCCGTTTTTTTTTCCTTTTTTTTTTAATATTTCCAATTCTGGGACGAATCCTGGATTCGTCCCAGATTTGGGGACGAATCCTGGATTCGTCCCAGATTTTGGGACGAATCCAGGATTCGTCCCAAACTTTAAAAAAATATATATCAAATCGTAAGGCTTATATATCGACCTAGAGACATCAGAATTTTATGAAACAAATTTCTATGCGTTCGTATCATTATCCTGATCATAAATATATATTTATAAATATTTTTGACCAAATATATTGATTGTTTGAATTTTTTATCTTAATTTGACCTAATTTGATTTAAAAAATTGAATCTCTCAAAATATTAATTAAAATTTATGGATGATTGTATATTTATGATCAGGACAATAATACGAATCCATAAAAATTTATTTCATGAAATTCCGATGTGTCTAGGTCAATATATAAGCCCTCCGTTTTTTTTCCTTTTTTTTTTAATATTTTCAATTCGTCCCAGATTTGGGGACTAATCCGGGATTCGTCCCAGATTTGGGGACGAATCCAGGATTCGTCCCAAACTTTAAAAAAATATATATTAAATCGTAAGGCTTATATATCGACCTAGAGACATCAGAATTTTATGAAACAAGTTTCTATGCGTTCGTATCATTGTCCTGATCATAAATATATATTTATAAATATTTTTGACCAAATATATTGATTTTTTGAATTTTTTATCCTAATTTGACCTAATTTGATTTAAAAAATTGAATCTCTCAAAATATTAATTAAAAATTATGGATGACAATATATTTACATTCAGGACAATAATACAAATCTATAGAAATTTATTTCATGAAATTCCGATGTCTCTAGGTCCAAATTTAATTTTTCCATCACTTATCTACTAATAAGCGTTGCATAACAACTTTTAATTTTGTCGTAAAGTATATATGTTTTAAAAAACATCTACCTAGAGATATCAAAATTTTATGAAACAAGTTTCTATGAGTTCGTATCATTATTCCGAGCGTAAATATATATTTATAAATATTTTTGACCAAATATATTGATTGTTTGAATTTTTTATCATAATTTGACCTAATTTGATTTAAAAAATTGAATATCTCAAAATATTAATTAAAAATTATGGATGACGATATATTTACATTCAGGACAATAATACAAATCTATAGAAATTTATTTCATGAAATTCCGATGTCTCTAGGTCAATATATAAGCCCTCCGTTTTTTTTTTTTTTAATATTTTCAATTCTTGGACGAATCCTGGATTCGTCCCAGATTTGGGGACGAATCCTGGATTCGTCCCAGATTTTGGGACGAATCCAGGATTCGTCCCAAACTTTAAAAAAATATATATCAAATCGTAAGGCTTATATATCGACCTAGAGACATCAGAATTTTATGAAACAAGTTTCTATGCGTTCGTATCATTATCCTGATCATAAATATATATTTATAAATATTTTTGACCAAATATATTGATTGTTTGAATTTTTTATCTTAATTTGACCTAATTTGATTTAAAAAATTGAATCTCTCAAAATATTAATTAAAATTTTTGGATGATTGTATATTTATGATCAGGACAATAATACGAATCCATAGAAATTTATTTCATGAAATTCCGATGTCTCTAGGTCAATATATAAGCCCTCCGTTTTTTTTTCCTTTTTTTTTAATATTTTCAATTCTGGGACGAATCCTGGATTCGTCCCAGATTTGGGGACGAATCCTGGATTCGTCCCAGATTTTGGGACGAATCCAGGATTCGTCCCAGATTTTGGGACGAATCCAGGATTCGTCCCAAACTTTAAAAAAATATATATCAAATCGTAAGGCTTATATATCGACCTAGAGACATCAGAATTTTATGAAACAAGTTTCTATGCGTTCGTATCATTGTCCTGATCATAAATATATATTTATAAATATTTTTGAACAAATATATTGATTGTTTGAATTTTTTATCCTAATTTGACCTAATTTGATTTAAAAAATTGAATCTCTCAAAATATTAATTAAAAATTATGGATGACGATATATTTACATTCAGGACAATAATACAAATTTATAGAAATTTATTTCATGAAATTCCGTTGTCGCTAGGTCCAAATTTAATGTTTCCATCACTTATCTACTAACAAGCGTTGCATAACAACTTTTAATTTAGTCGTAAAGTATATATGTTTTAAAAAACATCTACCTAGAGATATCAAAATTTTATGAAACAAGTTTCTATGAGTTCGTATCATTATTCCGAGCGTAAATATATATTTATAAATATTTTTGACCAAATATATTGATTGTTTGAATTTTTTATCCTAATTTGACCTAATTTGATTTAAAAAATTGAATATCTCAAAATATTAATTAAAAATTTTGGATGACGATATATTTACGTTCAGGACAATAATACAAATCCATAGAAATTTATTTCATGAAATTCCAATGTCTCAAGGTCAATATATAAGCCCTCCATTTTTTTTTTCTTTTTTTTTTAATATTTTCAATTCTGGGACGAATCCTGGATTCGTCCCAGATTTGGGGACGAATCCTGGATTCGTCCCAGATTTTGGGACGAATCCTGGATTCGTCCCAGATTTTGGGACGAATCCTGGATTCGTCCCAGATTTTAAAAAAATATATATCAAATCGTAAGACTTATATTTCGACCTAAAGACATCAAAATTTTATGAAACAAGTTTCTATGCGTTCGTATCATTGTCCTGATCATAAATATATATTTATAAATATTTTTGACCAAATATATTGATTGTTTGAATTTTTTATCCTAATTGACCTAATTTGATTTAAAAAATTGAATATCTCAAAATATTAATTAAAAATTATGAATGATGATATATTTACGTTCGGGACAAGAATACAAATTCATAGAAATTTATTTCATACAATTCCGATATCTCTAGGTCCAAATTTAATGTTTCCATCACTTATATACTAACAAGCCTTGCATAACAACTTTTATTTTAGTCATAAACTATATATGTTTTAAAAAACATCTACCTAGAGATATCAAAATTTTATGAAACAAGTTTCTATGCGTTCGTATCATTATTCTGAGTGTAAATATATATTTATAAATATTTTTGACCAAATATATTGATTGTTTGAATTTTTTATCCTAATTTGACCTAATTTGATTTAAAAAATTGAATCTCTCAAAATATTAATTAAAAATTATGGATGATGATATATTTATGATCAGGATAATAATACGAATCCATAGAAATTTATTTCATGGAATTCTGATGTCTCTAGGTCAATATATAAGCCCTCCGTGTTTTTTTTCTTTTTTTTTAAATATTTTCAATTCTGGGACGAATCCTGGATTCGTCCCAGATTTTGGGTCGAATCCTGGATTTGTCCCAGATTTTGGGACGAATCTTGGATTCGTCCCTAAATTTGGGACGAATCTGTTATTTGTCCCTAAATTTGGGACGAATCTGTTATTCGTCCCAAATTTGGGGACGAATTTAGCAACGAAATATTTTTCTGTTGCTAACTTTAAACAAAATATTTTTGTTGCAAATTTCGTTGGAAATTTGGGTCGATATTTATTTTTGTTGCTAAATTTATCCCAATTTGGGGACGAATTATTTTTGTTCCAAAATTTTGTCCCTAAATTAGTGTTCTTTTGTAGTGAGGGAGCGGCGTCGGGCAGCGGTGAGGAGGAGAAGGATCTCGCTGGCTGCTGGTTCGGCAGAGAAGAGGAGATCGCCGGTTAGGTGAGGGCTCGAGAGAAGAAGCTCGGCGCTGGAGGGGGAAAAAGGAGGTGTCGGGTAGGTTATTAGGGTTGGAGGGATTTTATAACAAATACTTAGGTTTAGTGCAATTAAACCCTAAGTTGATTCTTTAATCAACTCCTACTTCCGGGTATTCCAAACAGACCTTTTCCAAAGCCTATAATTTCATCCCCTCAAAATACACCCTATGGCCTCCGATTAAATCCAGAAAAATTTCTAAAAATTCCACTAAAATTATTTATCAAATAACCTTATTTTTTTTTTAAACATTATTTGGGTGTCGTATTTTACAAGAGGTCGTTTCTTTTATACTGACTTTATAAAGGAACAAAGACCTCAGTTATTATGGAAGTGTGTGCTCTTAATCCTAATATAATAACAAGCACATATATTTGATATTTATTTCTTTAATTTATCAATGGGTGAGATTTAGTTCGATGAATCAATAAGCCCGATAAGTTGGGAAATGATATCACTTATAGTGTGTGTTGTTGATTATAGAAGGAAACTGTGTCCTAGTAATCTAGGTTGAGAATGTCCCCAAGAGGAGCTCATAAGGATTGTCATGTTAAACCCTGCAGGTGGACTTAGCCCGACATGATGATGAAGTTGAGTGGTACTACTCTTGGAGCTAGATATTAATTAAGTGAGTTGTCAGTAACTTACTTAATTAGTGGACATTTGTTATCTTAAACACAGGGAGACTAACACACTCATGATAAGAAGGAGCCCAAAATGTAATTTGGGATTGGTGCGGTAGTTCAATAATAGTTCTCTAGTGGAATGAATTATTATTGATAAAATTAAGTTGTGTGTTCGGGGCGAGCACGGGATGCTTAATTTTATCAGGAGACCAAAACCAATTCCTCCTCTCGGTCCCTATCGTAGCCTCTAGTATATAGAGATTTATACCCACCGCATACCCACCTTCTTACCCATCCAATGGGGCCGGCCAAGCTAGCTTGGAACCCAAGCTAGGGTCGGCCAAGACCAAGTGGATAAGCCATGTAGGTGGCCGGCCAAAGCTTGGGTCCCATGCTTAGGTGGCCGGGCACTAGAATATTAAAAAGGATTTTTATTAAAATTATTTCTTATGTGGATATCATGATTTTAAAAGAGAGTTTAAAAATTAAAAATTTCCTTTTATAGCTTTCTACAAAAGATTAAGAGAAGAGATTAATCTCTTTCCTTATTTGTAGTTTAAAAGGATGGTTTTAATTTTTGGTAAAAACTTTCCTAATTTGTAAATCATCTACATGTTTAAAAGAGAGTTTAAAATTTGAAATCTTTCCTTATTTGTTGATTAAAGGAGGATTTTAAATTTTAAGAAAACTTTCCTTTTTAATCATGTTCATGTTTTAAAAGAGAGTTTAAAATTAACTTTTCTCTTTTATAAGTTTCTACAAAAGATTAAGAAAAGATTTGATATCTTTTCTTATTTGTAGATTAAAAGAGATTTTAATTTATAGAGATAACTTTATTTTTATCCACATGTTTAAAAGAAAGATTTTAATTTATTAAATTTCCTTTTTATAAACCAATCATGAAGGGATAAAAATTATTGGACAAATTTTTTAATTTCCGGAAGCAAATAAGGAAGTTTTAATTTTTGTTTAAAATTTTATTTGCTTGGAGAATTTATGTGGTGGCCGGCCATTACAAATTGAAAATAAAAATTATTTTTAATTAAATAAATTTTCCTTTTCAATGGCAAAAGAATTAAGGAAGTTTTTATTCCTTATTTGCCAAGACCAAGGATTATAAAAGAGGGGTAGAGGAGGCTTCAAGGCTAAGGACTCTATTATATTTTTCTCCTTCTTTTCCTTGGTGTGGTGGCCGGCCCTTCCCTTTCTCTTCTCTCCTCTTGTTGTGGCCGAAATCTATCATCTCTTGGAGCTTGGAGGATGTGGCCGGATCAAGGAAGGAGAAGAAGGAGAGAAAGCATGCATCCCTTGGAGCTTGGTTGGTGGAAAATTCTTCATCCTTTGAAAGTTCTTGTGCTTGGCCGAAACTTGAAGGAAGAAGGAAGAAGGTGCCTAGGTGGTTCTCATCTCGGAAGATCGTTGCCCACACAATGTCCGAGGTTAGAAGAGGAATACGGTAGAAGATCAAGAGGTCTTTCTAAAAGGTATAACTAGTAATTTTTTCTTTCCGCATCATACTAGTTATTTTTGGAAATAATACTAAATACAAGAGGCATACGATTCTAGTGTTTCAAATTTATTTTCGATATAGTGTTCTTTTGTTTTTCTTTTCCTTGTGATTTGATTGTTCCTTTCGGTTAATCTAAAGTTATTTTGGGAAATTAAATATTAGCTTTCCATAAAAGGTTTTGTCTAGTCGGTGGTGGTTGCTCCCATATCCAAGAAGGTCATGTGCCTCGCCACGTTAGTACTGGGAACCAATTATGGAAATTAATATTTAATGGAATTAATAACTTAAGGTGATTTAGATCGAACGTGTTAAGTTCCGCAGGAGATCCAAGTCTAAACCTAAAAGAACAAATAGATTAAGTTTTGGATCAAACGTGTTAAGTTCTGCAGGCGATCCAAAATTTAATTTAAAAGAACACATGGTAGCTAGGAAAAGGTTCAGACCTTTGTACAGTGGAACCTCTAGGTTTTTCGAGTAACAACCAACAGATTTATCCCCTTAAATGTGTCATACAGACTTCGTTTAAATCCCAAATTTTTTTAAAATTCATAGAAAATTTTATAAGGTTATTTCTCCAATAAACATCAAATTGAGAGAAACATTAAGGTGTATGTTGATTATATTTTAACCATGTCTGTCCAATCTAAGGTCTTGATCTCAAATGTTGAGGAGACATGTCATATGTGTTGGAGTGTATACTAAAAGCCTAGCTTTTGGTATAAACATTTATCTAGAAATAAGAATCACATTGGTCAAATGTCTACATTTATGATAAATGTAGTTGTTCAAATTAATTTATATTGTAGATGACATGGTGTGTGGTGTCACACACAGAAGATCATGTTATCAGTACCTTATAAATTATAAACAGTAGCTCACGACCATGATGGAAAGGAACAAACCATTGGAAGGTCGTAGTGTAATTAGGTATTAGTTTATCTTGACTATATAATTACACTAGTATACTCAGAGTGTATTGAGTAGGACCATTTGAGGTCGTTTCTTTTATACTGACTTTATAAAGAAACAAAGACCTCGGTTATTATGGAAGTGTGTGCTCTTAATCCTAATGTAATAACAAGCACATATATTTGATATTTATTTCTTTAATTTATCAATGGGTGAGATTTAGTTCGTTGAATCAATAAACCCGATAAGTTGGGAAATGGTATCATTTATAGTGTGTGTTGTTGATTATAGAAGGAAACTGTGTCCTAGAGATACTAGGTTGATAATGTCCTCAAGAGGAGCTCATAAAGATTGTCATGTTAAACCCTGCAGGTGGACTTAGTCCGACATGATAATAAGGTTGAGTGGTACTACTCTTGGACTTAGATATTAATTAAATGAGTTATCAGTAACTCACTTAATTAGTGGACATTTGATATCTTAAACACAGGGAGACTAACACACTCATAATAAGAAGGAGCCCAAAAATGTAATTTGGGATTGGTGCGGTAGTTCAATGATAGTTCTCTAGTGGAATGAATTATCATTGATAAAATTAAGTTGTGTGTTCGGGGCGAACACGGGATGCTTAATTTTATCAGAAGACCAAAACCAATTCCTCCTCTCGGTCCCTATCGTAGCCTCTTATTTATAGAGTTCTATACCCACCTATACCCACCTTCTAAACCTACCCAATAGGGGTCGGCCAAGCTAGCTTGGGAACAAGCTAGGGCCGGCCTAGGTATAAAATTGGGTGGTCGGCCCTAGCTTGAACCCAAGCTAGTAGGGCCGGCCAAACTAAATTAAAAAAGAAATTTAATTTTAATTTTTATGTGGAAGATATAATTTAAAGAGAATTAAAATTAAAATATCTCTCTTGTAATAGATCTACAAAAGATTAAAGAAAAAGATTAGATCTCTTTCCTTATTTGTAGATTGGAGAGATGTTTTATTTTCTCTTTAAATATTATCCACATGTTGATAAAATTAAAATTATAGAAATTTCCTTTTATCAACCATGAAGGGATTTTGAAGAGAAATTAAATTTACAAGAACAAATAAGTAAATTTTTGTTGATTGGAAATTTTTTCTTCTCTTTAAATTGTGGCCGGCCATATGAATTTAATGGGGAGTTTTTATTTTATTAATTCCTCATTAATTCATATTAAGGAAAGCTATTGATATTATTTTTAATAAGTTTCCTTAATTGTCAAGGCCAAGGATTATAAAAGAGGGGGTTAAGGTGCCTTGAAGAGAGACAACATAATATTTTTCTCTCCCTCTTTTCTTCTTCTTGTGGCCGGCCCTAGCCTTTCTCCTTTCTTCTCTTTTGGTGGCCGAACCATACATCTCTTGGAGCTCTTGTTGGTGGCCGGACCTAGGAAGGAGAAGAAGAAAGAGGAGGAAGCCTCATCTTGAAGATCCTTTGGAGCATTGGTGGTGATCAAGTTCTTCTTCCTTGGAGGTGGTTCTTCTTGTGGCCGAACCTTGCTTGGAGAAGAAGAAGGTGCGTGGTGGTTTCTCGTCTCGGAAGATCGTTGCCCACACAACGTCCGAGGTTAGAAGAGGAATACGGTAGAAGATCAAGAGGTTTTTCTACAAGGTATAACTAGTAAATTTTATTTCCGCATCATGCTAGTTATTTATGGAAATAATACCAAATACAAGAGGCTTACGTTCTAGAATTTCGAATATGTTTTTTCGAAGTTGTGTTCTTTTGTTTCTTTCTTTTCCTTGTGATTTGATTGTTCTCTTTGGTTAACCTAAAGTTATTTTAGGAAATTAAATATTAGCTTTCTATTAAAGGTTTTGTCTAGTCGGTGGTGGTTGCTCCCATATCCAAGAAGGCCATGTGCCTCGCCACGTCAGTACTGGGAACCTTTTATGGAAATTAATATTTAATGGAATTAATAACTTAAGGAGATTTGGGTCGAACGTGTTAAGTTTCGCAGGAGATCCAAGTCAAAACCTAAAAGAACAAATAGATTAAGTTTTGGATCAAACGTGTTAAGTTCCGCAGGCGATCCAAAATTTAATTTAAAAGAACACATGGTAGCTAGGAAAAGGTTCAGACCTTTGTACAAAATTTTTGTACAGTGGAACCTATAGGTTTTCTGAGTAGCAACCAACAATATGCTCCAGCCATGCAGACTTAGACTCAACCCTATAAATGCTTATTTGAGATCAAAAGCGAAAAAAAATCTTGGATACATTGTGACCGAATGAACAATTGAGGTAAATCCCGAGAAGATCCAGACACTCCAAAATATGCCCTCCCGATAATCTTAATGAAGTACAACAATTGATTGGATGCATTACAACACTTTTGCGATTCATCTCTCGCTCAGCTGATCAGAGTCTCCCCTTTTTCCAGATATTGAGGAAAGCCTTTAAATTTGAATGGGATGCAAAATACAATAAAGGTTTTGCCGAATTGAAGAATATTTATCCTGATTACCCTTACTCTCTAAACCAGTGGTAGGAAAAATGCTATGGGTATATCTATCAACATCTGAGGGAGCAGTCGTCGTCCTGCTTTGATAGGAAGATGGTATATATTACTCTGTATATTTTTTAAGTCACTTATTGAAGGATGTCGAAAGCATATACACTAATTTGGAAAAATTAGCTTTCGAATTGGCACTTACTACCTATCGACTAAGGTTGCACTTCCTCTTTCACATGATTACAGTTTTTACCAATAGTGGTTTGAGCAAGGTGCTAACTAATCCCCAAACCTCTATGATATTGATCAAATAGACTACCAAGCCCAATGAATATGATATCTAATATCAATCGTGGATAGTCATTAAAGCTCAAGACCTGGCAGATTTTCTAATAGAAGTTCTTGACCAGGAATTATATGGGACTTGGAAAATTTATACGGATGACTTCTCCACTCGGCAGGGAAGAGGAATTGATATATTAATAATCTCTCCTAGAGAAGATGTGCTCTAACTTTCTATTCTGTTATATTTCCGAGCGTCCAACAACGAAGTCGAATATGAGGCGTTACTTATAGAACTTCAAGCGGCAAAGCAAATCAAAGCCTTCCAATTGATCATTGATAAACCGAATTTTGTCGTGAAATAGGTATCAAAAGAATTAAGTGACTAAATTCATTCTGCACTAATGCAGCATAGAGATGACTCATGTCATCTCCCAACGAATGTAACAATGATGGTATCTTAGAATTGATTTGTTATTGCTTTTTAGATTTTTTATATGGAAATGGGGGTTTGGGGTTTTGATTCTAAACCTAACAAATGAGATAGTAAAAACAAGTATGAAATTTATTCTAATAAAATGAACAACATCCTATCTACCCATTAATAGTGATCTCACAATACATTATCACTCTACGCCACGATTTCACCATCAACAGGATTAAACTAAGGAATGAAATAGCAAAGCAATTATGAAACTAAATCTAATGCAATAAAAGAGACCCTATCTATCTATTAATCATGAACCCATAACATACTGTCACTTTATGCCATGGATTACCCCATTAACATATCCAAATGAACCCATAACATACTGTCACTTTATGCCATGGATTACTCCATTAACATATCCAAATAGATTGAAAACTAAACAAGAATTAAAACAGGATCAAATCAAACAATTCAAATTCAAGCAACCAGATGACATCAAAACATATTCAAATTCAAATTTAAGCAACTTGTGAACTAAACATGAACTTAAGAATTAGATCGAATCAAGATCTCCACTCAAGGAATTAGCAAGCATTCAGATGAATTGAAGACAATAAGAAACACTTCATCAACCCTAGCAATTAAGATCTATGAAACTAAACAACCAAGAAAAACATAAACG
Organism: Zingiber officinale; assembly: GCF_018446385.1. Lineage (NCBI taxonomy): Eukaryota > Viridiplantae > Streptophyta > Magnoliopsida > Zingiberales > Zingiberaceae > Zingiber > Zingiber officinale. The sequence continues at coordinate 10,240,135 of NC_056003.1, forward strand.
AAGCTGGAAATTGGAAAATAGAAATGTAAAAAGGGAATCTGGAAGGAGGTAAACTAAGATGAGCTGGGCATTCCCAAGCACTCGCTGATCTTGACAAAGATGTTAAGATCTTGCAATCAGCAAAGAACTGATCAGCTCAGATATACAGATACAGTGAATGAAATAGACATCAGAAATTAGAGATCAGTGGCAGCAACTGAGAACCAATGGAGATAGAAGCAAACACTCCTATTCAATTGGATGTAGTCGGAGCTTCGACGGAAGAAGGTAGCCAGTTGGAAGGCGAAGAAACTAGGTCAAATCCGCTAGCTTCTCCTCTTCTCCACTTCTTCTTTGCACGAAGTCGTGCCAGAATTATGTTCAAATGGTTGAGGTGGCGTCGTCGGCTGGTGACAGGTGGATGATGACTGGAGGAAGGGACGCCCTTGACCTCTCTTGACCGCCGACGATGGATCGGAAGAAAGAGGATCGGGATCACCGGAGCAAGATCGCCGCTTCCTCTATTTTGATGCGAGCCAAATTGACGAATGACTGCCTCTGTGGATGAAGCACGATAGAGTACTGTAGCTTCGCAATTGAACTGGATTTGATCAAATGAATGGAACAATTCAGATCTTGATCAACGGTGAAAAGTCGATTAAAATCCGATCCAAAAGTGGTGATCTTCATCAAAGTTCCAGATCTACTCCTCCTCAGGTTGGATAGCTCAGATAATGAAAAATGGCTCAGATCTCCTCAAGTCTTGGATGGACAATCTAGATTATTCCAGAGCTTGATCTCTTCATTTAAGCTCAGATTTGACCCCAAATTTGGTTTGATCTGATCGAGTCCATGCCTATAAAGAATATATTCAAATATTAGCATCAAATACCGCAAATATAAGATAATTTACAATTAAGTCCACAAATCAATACAACTTATGAAATGTGATATAAACATAGAATTAATACATGAGAAGATTAATGATATGTTTATATAAATCAAAATATCATGACCAAATAATGGTTATCAATCATCTACTCAAACTCTTAGTTGGTGGCTTAGCAGCTAGAAGAAAGTTTCAAAATAAAAAATGACCAATTGTGGTGATATGTAGATATTTTTGGAAAGTTAAAGAGCAATTTTAAGAAGTCACTTTACAAAAGATTCCTCAAGCAGATAATAAAAAGGCAAATGAACCGAATACACTAGCAAGCACACTGGTAGGATGGAAAATGGATGACTACGTGTCTCAAACTCTGTTAGTTTTTCAGGTCAAACATGCTTCTAGGCAGGATGAGTGATATGAGCACCCCGTATATCGCATTATGGGTGTATCAAATTAAAATTAATATACTAAACCCCTCTATACTAATATAGTATAAAGATAACTCGGGTCGTCTTTTACAATTAATGTAATGACAAAGTGATAAACCTAGGATTCAATATTATTACTTTTGGGTTTTTTCACTAAGGAACTGGTGAGTTTGGGTTTGAGTTCTAAAACTATGAAATGAAGAGCAATGCATATAATAAAATCTAATCATAATAAATGAAGGACAGTGCAATTAATAAAAACCTAATCTAACCAAAACTACGATTGCAAGAGAATTGAAAGAAACATGAAGTAAACAATTTAACAAAACTTAGAGCATTAAAGAAATCTAATATAATTTAACCCAATTGCATTAAATGAAGACATAAAACTTAGCAATTGAAAGATCAATACAAAGCAAGAGTTAAGCAAACTAAGATGCATCTAATTGAACCTAACTATTGAAATAGGCATTTCACCGAACACATGATAGACATGAATTAAGTTGAACCAAGTATGTGTAATTTGAAACATGGGAGAAGAGGCATTCGCTGGCAGATCCTAAGCTTGATGTGGGTTGCAGCTGAAGATGAAGATCGGAGCCTCTCCTCTTCTAACCTGAAGAGGGAAGGAGCTCCAGCAATGGCGGCGTGGCTGGATGGCGAGGAAGGTACCGTCGGGTGTGCATCGCAAGGAAGCTATGTTCGGGAGAGATAATGTGATGGATGAAGAAGATGGAGTGGTCGCCGACCCTTAGAGGTGAGGAGACAACGATGAGAGGTTTGGTGGCCAACGATAGTGAAGAAGACTGATGAAGGAGAGTGGCGTCGGTGTTGGTGTCGAGCGAAAATAGAATGTCCCTCCCCCCTCCCCTTTTTCTGCGTGAGGAGAAGAGCCAGGGTACTCTCCCTCCAATCTGAGTCGTTCGTGCATGTGAAGAAGAGAGATGAAGTTCTGACCGTTAGATCATGAGATGAGCCGTTCAGATCGCTTGAGATTAAATTAAGGCTGATTTCCTCCTTTTGATTAAATGGTCCACGTAATTTTTGTTGGAACCCCAAGGTTATTTTGATGTAATCAAACAAGTTAAGTTAGGTCAGAAGCTATGAATGACAAGCAATTTCATTTACAACACTTGTGCGCTTTCCATTTTTATTTAGCTTCTTCATTTTTATGCTTTCACTGCTGTAAGAAGTTTCTCCACCTGAAGGAGTATTTATTGTACTTCATTTCCTTGGATTAACAACCTCCCCAGTTATAACCAAGTAAATCCCTTGAGCCTCATCTTTTTGGTTTATTTCTAATTTTATTTATACAAGTGTTCATTTAAGTCTGAGAAGGGTATTTTTCTGTTTTATATTATGCAGGGCTATTCAACCCCCCTTCTAGCCGGCCCAATGGTCCTAACAAGTGGTATCAGAGCCAAGACACTTCAGGAGGACTGAACATAGATCGAACCAAAGACGATGGCCGGACAGAGCATATACCCGCCGAAGTTCGAGGGGGAGTTCGCTAGCTGGAAAAATTGAATGCAGGTATTCTTTAAAACTGACTTTGAATTACTCTTAATAATGAAGTTCGGTTTTGCAGCACCTGAAGGTAAGGAAGAATACCAGTGGACAAAGAAAGAGCAGGCCGACTACGTGGCAAACGGCAAAGCAGAATTCCATCTGCTGAGCGTCCTTCCACCACAAGAAGTCCACCAGATCGGCACCTACAACTCAGCAAAGGAGATTTGGGAGAAGTTCCTTGAGCTACACGAAGGGACATCCGAAGCCAAGCTCGCAAGATGAGACTTACTCCGCAACCAGCTGACGAACCTACGGCTTGAAGAAGACGAAACGATTGCACATCTTCACTCGAGGACTAAGGAGCTCATCACCGGACTTTCGAATCTCGGAGAAAAGGTAAGTAACCGAGATTCGCTAAGCTACGCTCTTAATGCATTTCCTAGGATACCAAATGGGCATCATTAGTAGATGCCTTCTATATCTCTAAGGACTTAGAATTTATTATCTTAGAAGAATTCTTTTCAACTTTCGAAGTGCATGAATCAAAATGTGTATGCACAAAGGAGCCGAAGCACAACATCGCCCTCAAAGTAATAAGAGACGGACATGAGTTAGAATCTTCTCTCGAAGACGAGAAAATGGTGATGATGGTAAAACATTTTAAAAAGTTATGTAAATCTAGAAAAAACTAACCATCCATAGGGTAGAAAGAAAAGGACAATTAGTTGCTACCACTGCAACGAAGAAGGGAACGTCAAAGACAACTGCCCCAAGTTAAGGAACAGGACAAGGATAAAGGAAAGAAGCATGTTCAAACGAACAAGTACAAGACACTAAAGGCGACGTGGGATGATACGTCGTCCGAATCGAAAGTTGAGGCTTTCTCTGGACTTGCATTAATGGCAAGTCATCAAAAATATGAACATGAAGCAAGCTCATCCGAAATAAGCATCGAGAGCATTGATGAAGGGGGAGCTATATTGGAAGAAAGCAGCAGTTCAGGGGGAGCTACGGATAACAAAGTCGACAAGGTAAGTCAAGTACGATCTCTCCCACCTGACAAGTTATTTAAATTTATAAAATTATTAACTAAAGATTGTTACAAACTTGAAAAATAAATTAAAATTTTAAAATTAATTTTAGCAAAATCTTGCCCATTAGAAGAGTTTGACAAGATTAAACTGGAAAATGATATTTTGCAAAAAGAAATAAGTAACTTGAAAAATAATGCATGCTCATATAACACTAGTTTTAGAAAGTTCAATAACCTAAATTGGTATTTTAGATATCACAAAGGATAAATTAAAAACATTTCAAAGAAATATGTCCCTAAGAAATACCTAATCAATCTAGTTGGCTGGAACCTATATTGGGTTCCCAAGTCTTACCTAACTTGAACTTTATTTAGACCATGAGCTTTCAGCGAGAAAATTAAATATTTAAATTTTCTTATGCGATTTTATCTAGAAGTGGTTGATGATCCAATAATTAAGAAGACCTAGTGCCTCACCACAGTCTGGAAGTCAAATATTGAAATAAAATGTTTAATTGACTAACTGATAGAACATTAAAATTGAAAATAGAGAATGCTTTGAATAGTTATTCAATTATGTTGGAAGATTCTATATATATATTTTTTTTTTGCAAATCTGTTTAACTTCTTAGAAAATATTTCTTTAGAAATTTTTTAACTTAGAAGTTGTTTTAAACTCATTTTTACTTAAAGCTTCTTTTAATTTATTTTTTTTAATATATTTTTTACTTAGAAATTTTTTCTTTACCAAAATTCATACAAAAAATTAATTCTTGAAAATTTTATTTAACTAAGGAAATTTTCCATTTTTTTTTACTTAGAAAATGTCTCTAAAATTATTACATTGTTAGCGCTATTAAAATTGTTTTCAATATTTCCAAAATCAGAGTTTACTTAGAAATCTTTGTTATTTGAATTTTTTTTAGAGTTTTATAAAAGTTACCCTTAGATTTTTATTGTACCCCATTTTTTATGTGATTAAAGGGGGAGAAAAAAATTAAGTCTAGGGAGAGGTAGCTTTAAAAAAAAAAAATTCTATTTTTGTGTTTTATTACAAAATTTATTTTTGCTTTAACTTTATTTATTTGCTCTATCTTAACTTGGGTTGCTCACATCAAAAAGGGAGAAATTGTTGGAACCCCAAGGTTGTTTTGATGTGATCAAACAAGTTAAGTTAGCTCCTGTTGGTTTCTGATCTCTATGTCTAAGTGTGCAGGAGCTTAGGAGCACAGGAAGTCGAGCTGAAGACACGGCTAGCGAGAAGGACGGTATGGGAGAGAGCCGATAGGCTCGATGCATCTGAGGGATGAGGCACCATTGAAGAGTACACCGGTGGACGAGAAGAACGTGCACGACGTTCGAGGGATGAGAAGCCGAAGCGGAAGCCTGCTCAAGGAGAAGGCCGAAATTGTGTTCGGATGAGCCTTATTCGGTTGGTTGAAATCACCCAAGCGAGCTGAGCCGGAGCCGAAGACCCGGACCGAGGTGAGCAGCATCGGAGCAGAGAGCCTGAACCAAAATGTCAACCTTGTTGACTTTAAGGGTCCAGGCGCCCGGACCCAATCCGGGCACCCGGAGCGATTCTGGGTTCCCAGAGCGATTCCAGGTGCTCAGAGCGATTCTGAGTGCCCGGAGCGATTCCGGGTGCCCGGAACCTGATTCTATCCATATAGTGTTTGACCACAATCCGTTGCGGAGGGATAAAGTTTTATCCCCCTCTAGACGCTTGGAACCCTTCCAGACGCCCCGACTAAGGCTATAAATATAGCCTTGGTCCAAGAAACTATGAACGACAAGCAATTTCATTTACAACACTTGTGTGCTTTCCATTTTTGTTTAGCTTCTTCATTTTTTTGCTTTCACTACTGTAAGATGCTTCGCCACCTGAAGGAGTATTTAGTACGTTTCATTTCCTTGGATTAACAACCTTCCCGGGTGTAACTAAGTAAATCCCTTGAGCCTTGTCTTTTTGGTTTATTTCTAATTTTATTTATGCAAGTGTTCATTTAAGTCCGAGAAGGATATTTTTCTGTTTTATATTGTGCAGGGCTATTCAACCCTCCTTCTAGCCGGTCCAATGGTCCCAACAACTTTAAATTTGGATGGAGGGCTAGATGACTTAAATCTGAATGAAGGAACAAGATCTCTCTAAATTTGTATCAACGGTTCATATTGATTCAGCTTGATCTCCTCCATTTGACTTTCCAATTATGCAAAATTCGATCCTACTCGACCATAATTCATGTCTCTTTGGATTTCCTATAAAATCATATTTAAATCATAAGAATAATTCCATAATTATAGAAAATTTAAAAATAATTAACTTAAAATAAATTTCTACTCATAAAGCCTAATATAAATACCAAATTTAGATGGTAAAAAATCCAAACATCAGAGCCAAAATAATACAAAAAATGCTAATTATCAATGAACCTGCCAATTGGAGAACAACCCATCGTTGCATATTTCAAGCAGGGAATCTTGCCTATCAATCTGGAGCAAGCCTGACTACTCAAAAGAAGGGCTTCCCGCTTTACTTTAGTTGGGGACATAATGTATCGGCAATTCTTCTCGTGCCCCCTCCTCAAGTGTCTCAACCTGGATGATGTCGATTATGTAATATGGGAGTATGGGAGGTTCATGAAGGTATTTGTGGAAACCACATTGGAGGAAGGACATTCAGCTCAGAAGGCGTTGCAAGGTCGATATTTTTGGTCAACAATGTAGGTTGATGCTGCTCGATTCATCGTAACCTGCATTCATTGCCAAAGACATCAAAACTTCTCCCATTGCCCTACTAAGTTCTTGAAAACCTCCACCATATCAACCCCCTGTGACCAGTGAAACATGGACATTGTAAAACCCTTCCCGATTAGGCCTTAGCAAAAGAAATTCCTCCTAGTTGTTGTGGATTACTTTTCTAGATGGGTAAACTGAAGCGTTAGGCCGAATAACTGAAGATACAGTCAAGAAATTCCTGTGAAATAATGTCATTTGCCGATATGACATCTATCACAAGGTTGTCTCCGATAATGATAAGAAATTTCAGGATCGTCAACTAAAAGAATAGTGTAAAGGATTCTAAATCCAATAACCATTCACTTCAATAGCCTACTCACAGAGCAATGGACAAACCAAAGTGGTCAATCAAGAAATAGTTAGTGGACTCAAAATCAAATTGAACCATGTCAAAAACAGTTGGATAGATGAGTTGTCAAGCATTCTATGGGCTTACGGAATCACGCCTTGAAAAGGCTTAGCAATGACTCCTTTTCATCTTGTCTACGAAGGAGAAGACATCGTTCCAATAGAGATTGGAGAAGAATCAATTCAAAGAAGCACTTATAGATAGGAAAATTATGGAGAACGACTCCTGGATCTCGACTTGATCACTGAGACTTCAGAAATAGTGGCTGCTTGACTTAAGGTATATCGACAGCGAATGTGTGTTAAGTATAATAAATGGGTTATTTATTCCTCACACTTTCCAAGTCAAAGACCTGGTTTGGAAGAAGGTTAAACCGGTTGGGGACGTGAGCAAATTAGAGTCACAATGGTGAGGGTCTTTCCGAGTAATTAGTAAAATATATCCTGTAAAATAGAGTTAGTACAGTTAAAATAAAATGATTATTAATTAAATCCTATCTATTCAAGACTAAGGTGGTGTTTGGTTCTCTCCTAGGAATCAGAATGAGAATGAGTATCATAGTATTATAGAATGAGAATGGGTATGAGCTTGAGTATCATTTAAAAATAATGTTTTGTTAGTTGAATATTTTCAATCAGAATAAACCTAAATTTCCTTTTTTACCCTTAGAGGAAAATAAGAGAAAAATTAGATGGAAGAGAAAGTTAAATGTGAGAGAAACATATGATGAGAAAGATTGATGAGAGAGAAAGTATGATGAGAAAAATAAAGAGAGAGAAAGTGTGATGAGAGAAAATGAGGAGAGAAAGCGTGATAGGAGAGATTGAGAAGAGAAAAAACATGATGAGAAAGAAAGTATGATGAAAAAATGAGGAGAAAATGATGAGAGAGAAAATAATGAGAGAGTGTGTGTGATGAGAGAGAATACAGAGAGAAAATGGTAGTGAATGTGTGATGAGAGAGAAAATAATGAGAGAGAGTGTGTGATGAGAGAGAATACAGAGAAAAAATGGTAGTGAATGTGTGATGAGAGAGAATGAGGAGAGAGAGAGTGATGGAAGAGAAGGAGGAGAGAGTGTGTGATGGAAGAGAATGAAGAGAGAGAAAGTGTGATGAGAGAAAATATATATAGAGAGAGAGAGTATGGTAAGAGAGATTGAGGAGAGAGAAAGTATGATAAAAGAGAAAGTCAGATGAAAAAATAAGGAGAGAATAAAGAGAGAGAAAATAATAAGAGAGAGTGTGTGATAAGAGAGAATACAGAGACAAAATGATAGCGAATGTGTGATGAGAGAGAAAGTGTGATGAGAGAAAATATGGAGAGAGTATGGTAAGAGAGATTGAGGAGAGAGAAAGTATGATGAAATAATGAGGAGAGAATGTGTGTGATGAGAGAGAATACAGAGAAAAAATTGTAGAGAATATGTAATGAGAGAGAATGAGGAGAGAGAGTGTGATGGAAGAGAATGAAGAAAGAGAAAGTGTGATGAGAGAAAATATGGAAAAAAGAGTATGGTAAGAGAGATTGAGGAGAGAGAAAATATGATGAAAAATGAGAAGAGAATGAAGAGAGAGAAAATAATGAGAGAGTGTGTGTGATAAGAGAGAATACATAGAGAAAATGGTAGAGAATGTGTGATGAGAGAGAAAGAGGAGAGAGAAAGTATGTTGAGAGAGAATGTGATGCTAGAATAAGGAGAGAGAAAGTATGATAAAGAGAACAAGGAGAGAGAGTGAAATGAAAGAAAAATTTAAAAAATATATTAAGGGTATTTTCGTCCAAAACTTAATTCTTATTCTCATTCCATCAAAACCTAAGGGAGAAGGTGAGTTTCATTCATACCCAAGTTTTTTATTTTCATTCCAAAATCTTGATTCCATTCCCATCAACCAAACATAAGGTTTGGGAATGAATCCATTCTCTCATTCCCAAACCTCTAAACCAAACGCCACCTAAGGTGGCGTTTGGTTCTCTCCTAGGAATCAGAATAGGAATGAGTATCATATTATTATGGAATGGGAATGAGTATGAGCTTGAGTATCATTCTTAAAAATAATGTTTGGTTAGTTGAATATTTTTAATCAGAATGAACCTAAATTTCTTTTTTTACCTTTAGAGGAAAATAAGAGAAAAAATTAGATGAAAGAGAAAGTTGAATATGAGATAAACATATGATGAGAGAGAATGATGAGAGAAAAAGTGTGATAGGAAAAAATGAAGAGAGGGAAAGTGTGATGAGAGAAAATGAGGAGAGAAAGCATGATAGGAGTGATTAAGATGAGAAAAAGTATGATGAAAGAGAAAGTATGATGAAAAAATGAGAAGAGAATGATGAGAGAGAAAATAATGAGAGAGAGTGTGTGATGAGAGAGAATATAGAGAGAAAATGATAGCGAATGTGTGATGAGAGAGAATGAGGAGAGAGAGTGTGATGGAAGAGAATGAAGAGAGCGAAAGTGTGATGAGAGAAAATATAAAGAGAGAGAGAGTATGACAAAAGAGTTTGAGGAGAGAGTAAGTATGATGAAAAAATGAGGAGAGAATGAAGAGAGAGAAAATAATGAGAGAGAGAGAGTGTGTGATGAGAGAGAATGAGGAGAGAGAGTATGATGGAAGAGAATGAAGAGAAAGAAAGTATGATGAGAGAAAATATGGAGTATGGTAAGAGAGATTGAGGAGAGAGAAAATATGATGAAAAAATGAGGAGAGAATGAAGAGAGAGAAAATAATAAGAGAGAATGTGTGCGATGAGAGAGAATATAGAGAGAAAATTATAGAGAATGTGTGATGAGAGAGAATGAGGAGAGAGACTATGATGGAAGAGAATAAAGAGAGAGAAAGTGTGATGAGAGAAAATATGGAAAGAGAGTATGGTAAGAAAGATTGAGGAGAGAGAAAGTATGATGAGAGAGAAATATGATGAAAAAATGATAAGAGAATGAAGAGAGAGAAAATAATGAGGCAGTTTGTGATAAGAGAGAATACATAGAGAAAATGGTAGAGAATGTGTGATGAGAGAGAATGAGGAGAGAGAAAGTATGTTGAGAGAGAAAATATGATGATAGAATGAGGAGAGAGAAAGTATGATGAGAGAGAACAAGGAGAGAGAGAGTGAAATGAAAGAAAAATTAAACAAATATACTAAGGATATTTTTGTCCAAAACTTAATTCTTATTCTCATTCCATCAAAACCCAAGGGAGGGGGTGAGTTTTATCCATACCCAAGTTTTTGATTTCCATTCCAAAATCTTGATTCCATTCCCATCAACCAAACACAAGATTTGGGAATGAATCCATTCCCTCATTCCCAAACCTCTAAACCAAACGCCACCTATGATTTAGCCATAGTTTCAGTTCAGGTCTTTAAAATAGACCTAAATTGGACCAGCGCATATAGTCTCACTAAGATTTGTCCTCACTTAATCACTCTCCTCCAATGACTTACCTCACTTACCATTTACAATCTCTTGACTTTACCTCTTGACCCACCAGGTTTTTCTGCTAGTTTTTTGGACTTCTACCAGTTGTCGGGTCCCACAGACTCAGCCGAACTTCCTGTCAAATATCGGGTCACTCCTTGACTTATCTGGACTTCATGCTGTTTATCAGGTCTTCAGACATAACTGGACTTCAGCCTGGTATTAGGTCCTCTAGACCCATCAGTTCTTACATACTTAATAACAAGGTTAGATAACACAACATCTAATTCTAATTCATTTGTCAGTTTTCAAAACCTAAGTTTGACTATTGGTGCTAATTGAACCAATAGAAGGAACTCTAGAAAAGAGTTTCTGTGAAGGTTTGAAGGCAACTCTCTCATACGTTGGTTCATGCCAATTCTTGATATTTAGAGGAGAAGTGTTGCTGCACTTTCCAAATATCAAGAGACTAACTAAAGCAACAAGAGAGCAAGCTAAGCAAGATTTCATTATTGTAAATCATTTTCGATTTCATTTGTATTTTCTTGTGTGTTTCTTGTTGTATTTCTCGTATTTGCTTGTACGAGACTTCTCCGCCTCTTGGAAGGAGGTATTCATAGTGGAGTTGTGAGTGTGAGGAGCTGACCCTTAGATTATTTACCTCAAGAAGGTGGATACCAAGTAAAATTTAAAGAGTTAGTATTGCTTTGAGTTATACGTTGCAAATCATCAACAAGAAGTGAAAGAAGCTACTCACCCCCTCTAGCTTTCAAGTATCCTAACGGATCACACAATAGTCCAGTCAATCGGAATCTTACCTCCTTCGACTAGACTTGAAAGAGAGACTTGTGATCCAAGAGGTGACTAGTGGGTGCCACGTGGACAAGGAAAGATTGAAGAACTTGCTAAGGTAGTGCCAACAAGGGGGGAGTCGAACCAACGCCTAATTCCTTAGCCTCCCAATTTCTTGGCCTCCTGACTCTTGGCCCTCCCAATCCCTTAACCTCCCAGTCTTCGGGTCTCTTAACCCCTTGACCTCTCGGCCTCCCAATTCCTTGGTGACGCACATTAGGACACGGAGTCATTTTAGGAAAATGATAATTATCATACAAATCTCAGATTATTTTAAGAAAAAGATAATCATCACACAAATCTTGGATTATTTCAGGAAAAAGACAATGATGCAAATAAGTTTTGCATTATTTAAGGAATTAAATAGTAACAAGATGATCGGAATGAAAAGAAAAAGTCTTTTGTCTCTGTCTCTCTATAAAGGCATCTCTTATAAGCATCCAAGGTACATACGCACACCTACATACATCAAAACCCTAATACCCATCTTCCTCCTCGTTCTCTAACTTGAGCATCGGAGTGGCTGCGCTGGGAAACTCCTGGTTGTCATTTTAACCTCTCTTCTGCTTGTTTAACTCCCAGAACCACATCATCATCCTTGTTGTCATTTGGTGATTGGTGATCACGTTGGCGGCAAAGTCAATCCACCGGCGATTCACTCGTCGATATTTACGAGAAGGATAAAAAATAAAAAGGTGGATGACGAGAATTTCATTGTGTTTGAGAATTTTAGTCTAAAATTGAAAGTTTCAAAACAATGTTGTTTGTTTATATTATTGAACAAACATGTATGTTGTGAACAAATGAATGGGGAGAGACCTTCTCCCACGCGTGGGTGCGTAAAGGATATAAATTCAAGGTCTGAATTATATTGAACCAAGTCGACTCGTGTGCGAGCATGACTTATGCGCGTCGAATGTCAGACCAGTAAAAGCAAAATTTGTCCAAGTGGAACAACTAATATTTTACCACGCGAAATCTTGAGCAAAGGAAAAAAACAATAGCAAAGAAGATAATCTTCATCCATCTACGTTCCCCCTCACTCTCCGGTGCTTGACAGAGTTCACAATTTACCATTGTCTCCTGGAGCCATTCAGCCAGTGCTGTCAAGTGCCAGGAACGGAGGGTGTCCGTGACTTATTTTTTAAAAATTATAACAAGTCTCTCACATAATCATATAATCATACAAAATAATAAAAATGAAAATGAAAAATGAAATAAAGATGGTTAGATAATTTAATAACATTAAAATAAATATATGCAAATTAAATTTTATTTCACCATTTAAATGCATACCACAATTTATTCTCAATCATAATAAAATGATTAATAATAACTCTGACAAACTTCAAATCCACCTTGCGCATTCTTGTCCTGTGCATGAGCACCAAGTGTTGCATGTGCTAGTGTATCAGCACCGTTGCAATCGGTTCATGGGCTATCACCCCATTCACGATAATCCCAACAACAATTAATGGCATAAGAGACATCTTCAATTTAAGACAAAATATATGTATATCAATATTAGTAAACATGAACAACAAAATAAATAAATTCAAAAAAGATTTTAAAAAAGAATAGTTTGGAATATATAAAAGATAATGTTAACTTAGCACAAGGCAGTAACCATAAGGAAGGCAAAAAGAATTACAACTGTTGATATGGTGGACTACTAATTCTCTTTTACAATTTGTATGTATATTTTGTGTTTATATATATTGGTAGGAAAAGAAGAGAGGGGAAAAATTAAAAGAAAATGTAATAAATAAAATAATCAATCATATAATTAGGAGAAAATGGCTCATAGAATTTTTTTAAAATAATATTATATATCTACCTTTCAATTATGTATAGTCATATATAGAAATAAATTTACAATTCTCCAAAATAAATGTAGACAAGTTTATACATCATCATTATATGTTATTTTTTATTAGAGTTCGAGAGAAGATAATTTATTTTACTTTAAAAGGGGAAGGAATTAATTATTTAAAAATTACTGAATAACATCCATAATATAATAGTTTGAGTAAGATTAGGCTTATTATTTTTGCTAATTTAATTTTGTTCAGTTACAATAGAAAAACGTACTTCATAATATTTCTTAAACTCTTGTTTTTATTAGTACAAGTGTAGATAATATTTATAAACTCTTAAATAAGTTTGGTCATCAAGTATCAATAATAAATAATTCTAATTTTCATGTTGATACAGTTAGTATTTATATGGATGATTACTTTAATAAATTTTAGAATCAATATTTAACAAATCATTAAATATCTGACTTCCTTTATGTAAAAGGTCCTTGTGCTAAGCAACGTGATTTTATTGCTCTAATAATAAATAATTCTTTAAAAAATCAATATTATATATATATATATATTAAAGATAAGAAATTGTAGAATAATTTAAATTTTTACATAAATATAAATTTATATAAAAAGCTATTTTTTTATTAGTCAAATGAAAATACAATGTCAATCTTAATTTACAAAATTCAACTATTAATGAATTTCGATCCAAATTTACTAATAGTGATAAAAGATGAATATATTTGTCTCCAGTGTTTTCATCCATCCATCCCAGAGTCAACACAGAAGAGATCGATCCAAATTCACTAATGAATATACAGAGTCTAGATTCTTAAATTTTTAATATGGTGGGCGTTAGGAACACACAAATTTTATCGTTGAGAAATTATAATGAGTTTAAGTTCAACAATAATTTTGTTTTAAAAATACACCAGTTGAATTTATTTTAGAAATAGAGGAGGCTAATTAGGGTGTGGAACAAAAGTTGATGAATATGATTGTACTCAGGAGAAGTTGGGATTGTTTCCAATAACTTTAAGTTGAGTTTTGACCAAATTCAATAATGATGGTACAGGGTTCATATTTATAAATTTTAAATATAATAGAATAGGAAAGTTTTAGGAATATATAGAAGTAAATATGATGATATTAAATGCAATATGTATTTTATGCCAAAAATACACAGTTAAATTTATTTTAGAAACTTAAAGTAGATTAATTAGAGTGTAAAACTAAGTTGGGTGGATTTGGATTCCTAGAAATGTATTAGTCCTAATTTGAATTGATTTCTGGTAAATCTAATCAAAACTCATTTATTGGTGTATAGAATCCAAATTTAAAAATTTTCAACATTTTCGGAAGAATAATGAGTGTAGCAGACATATATAAGGATTGTTCTTAAATGAATATGATGAGTGTAATTCCAGTAAAGATTTGGGCCAAAATTACATAAGTCTAAATTTGTTTCAGAAACTTAGTGCAAGCTAACTAGGATGAGAAACTAAGATTAGAGGGTATGATCACAATCAAAATAATTTTAAGAGCACATTAATTTTAATTTGGATTGAATCTAATCAGCCTTAATCTATCATTATTTTTAACATGATTAGATAATGAAAGTTTCAATTATAGTAAAAGATGATTATACTCATTTCAAGCATTCCTTATAATCCGTCTTCAGATTATGTAAAGATAGGATTAACTTATATCCGTCCGTCAATGACTAAAAGGTGAACGAGATTTTCTTAAAGGGCATATATGTCAGATGTCATTATGAAGACACATGATGAGCCTAAGTTCATAAATAACTTTATGTCAAAATTATATAAGTTTAAATTTATTTCAAAAATTTACAACAAATTAAATAGGGTACAGAATGGAGGGCTTGCTGCAGTTAGAAGGACAGTAGCCGACAAGGGTGAAAACGAAGGCATGAAAAATACAATACATACAATTACGATATTGTTTAATTTAAATCTTCTTTAAATAATAAATAAATTTCATTAAAATAGATAAAGGCAATGGAAAGAATATTATATTATTTAACATATATGGCATATATGGATATATAGAAAAATTATAAAATGTTTTCTTAAAAATCATGAAAACAAGTCTCTCACATAATCATATAATAATACAAAATAATAAGAATGAAAATGAAAAATGAAAAATGACCAACATTCATTATATATCTTATTTCATTATTTTTAAAGATTCTTAGATAATTTAAGAACATTAAAAGAAATATATGCAAATTAAATTTTATTTCACCATTTAAAATGCATAACACAATTTATGCTTAATGTTGATAAAATGATCAACAATAACAATGACAAACTTCAAAACCACCTCGCACTTTACATTCTCCTCCTCTGCACGAGGATGAACACCAAGCGTTGCATTCACTAGTGTCATCTGCATCGTTGCAACCGGTCCGTGGGCTATAACCCCATTCACGATAATCCCAGCAACAATTAATAGCATCAGAGACATCTTCAATTTAAGACAAAAAAAATATATATCACTTTAGTAAACATGAACAACACAATAAATGAATTCAATAAAGATTTAAAATAGAATTAATTTGGAATATATAAAAGATAATGTTAACTTACTCGCAATGCACAAGGTAGTAAAAATAAAGAAGGCACAAAGAATTACAACTCTTGACATGGTGTACTACTAATTCTCTTTTACAATTTGTATGTATATTTTGTGTTTAACTACAGTCTAAAACCAATATATATATTGGTAAGAAAAGTGATGAGAGGGGAAAATATTAAAAGAATATGTAATAAATAAAATAATCAATCATATAATTAGGAGCAAATGACTCATATAATTTTTAAAATAATATTATATACCTACCTTTCAATTATGTATAGTCATATATAGAAATAAATTTACAATTCTCCAAAAATAGATGTAGACATGTTTATACATCATGATTATATGTTATTTTTTTTATTAGAGTTAGGGAGAAGATAATTTATTTTACTTTAAATAGAAGGAACGAATTAATTATTTAAAAATTACTCAATAACATCTATAATATAATAGTTTGAGTTAGATTAGGCTTATTATTTTTGCTAATTTAATTTTGTTCGGTTACAATAAAAAAAACTTACTTCATAATATTTCTTAAACTCTTTCTTTTGTTAGTGATAATATTTATTAACTCTTAAATAAATTAGGTGAAGTATCAATAATAAATAATTCCAGCCTTGGGGTTAATACATTTAGTATCTA
Source organism: Zingiber officinale (assembly GCF_018446385.1). NCBI lineage: Eukaryota > Viridiplantae > Streptophyta > Magnoliopsida > Zingiberales > Zingiberaceae > Zingiber > Zingiber officinale. The sequence goes on from NC_056003.1 coordinate 10,256,453, forward strand.
TATGAATTATTACTCTGACAAATCTAAAAGTCAATATTCAGTGATGCGGTGAATAACTTGAGACCCCTGAAGTCGAGGTCAAAATCAAAAAAGTTGGTTGATATGACAGTCAACGTCAAGGAAGGGTCTACACTTAGGGTCATCATGATCACATGTCTCGGCCAAGTGATCTAGCCGATCCAATCGGCGAGTGGTCTAACCGATTGGACCTCTGGTCTGATCGAATCCTGAGTCCCTCAAGATTGATGAAACCCCGAGCTGTATTAGTACAATTCAGAGTTGAGTCCTCTTGATCGGATCAGATATTCTAGGCGTATGACCTGACCAGACTCTTTGGCCGAGCGGAGTGGCCGAGCGGAGGTCGAGTCCTCGATAGGTACACAATTCCTTAGCCTATCCAACCAGTGAACAAGGTCCGATCGGACGATATAGGAGACTCGGTCGATCTATCATCAAAGCATATTAATGACCCACTAACCCAACGACTTAATATTCCTTTTGACGTTTTGTGTAACCGTTATCAAAGAATCAAGGAAATATTGTAAGTGCCCCGTGATAGTTTTGGTGTGATCAACCAAGTCAAGTTAGATCATGTTGTATTTGTGTTAGAGTGTATACTAAAAGCCTAGCTTTTGGTATAAACATTTATCTAGAAATAAGAATCACATTGGTCAAATATCTACATTTATGATAAATGTAGTTGTTCAATTAATTTATATTGTAGATAACATGGTGTGTGGTGTCACACATAGAGGATCATGTTATCAGTACCTTATAAATTATAAACAGTAGCTCACAACCATAATGGAAAAGAACAAACCATTGGGAAGTCATAGTGTAATTAGGTATTAGTTTATCTTAACTATATAAATTACACTAGTACACTTAGAGTGTATTGAGTAGGACCATTAGAGGTCGTTTCTTTTATACTGACTTTATAAAGAAACAAAGACCTCAGTTATTATGGAAGTGTGTGCTCTTAATCCTAATATAATAACAAGCACATATATTTGATATTTATTTCTTTAATTTATCAATGGGTGAGATTTAGTTCGATGAATCAATAAGCCCGATAAGTTGGGAAATGATATCACTTATAGTGTGTGTTGTTGACTATAGAAGGAAACTGTGTCCTAGTGATCTAGGTTGAGAATGTCCCAAGAGGAGCTCATAAGGATTGTCATGTTAAACCCTGCAGGTGGACTTAGTCCGACATGACGATGAAGTTGAGTGGTATTACTCTTGGATCTAGATATTAATTAAGTGAGTTGTTAGTAACTTACTTAATTAGTGGACATTGTTATCTTAAACACAGGAGACTAACACACTCATAATAAGAAGGAGCCCAAATGTAATTTGGGATTGGTGCGTAGTTCAATAATAGTTCTTTAGTGGAATGAATTATTGATGAAATTTAGTTGTGTGTTCGGGACACGGGATGCTTAATTTCATCGGGAGACCAAACCAATTCCTCCTCTGGGTCCCTATCGTAGCCTCTAGTATATAGAGATTTATACCCACCGCATACCACCTTCTTACCCATCCAATGGGGCCGGCCAAGCTAGCTTGGAACCCAAGCTAGGGCTGGCGATGAGCCATGTATGTGGCCGACCAAAGCTTGGGTCCCAAGCTTAGGTGGCCGGCCACTAGAATATTTAAAAGGATTTTTATTAAAATTATTTCTTATGTGGATATCATGATTTTAAAAGAGAGTTTAAAAATTAAAAATTTCCTTTTATAACTTTCTACAAAAGATTAAGAGAAGAGATTAATCTCTTTCCTTATTTGTAGTTTAAAAGGATGGTTTTAATTTTTGGTAAAAACTTTCCTTATTTGTAAATCATCTACATGTTTAAAAGAGAGTTTAAAATTTGAAATCTTTCCTTATTTGTTGATTAAAGGAGGATTTTAAATTTTAAGAAAACTTTCCTTTTAACCATGTTCATGATTTAAAGAAAGTTTAAAATTAATAATTCTCTTTTATTAGTTTCTACAAAAGATTGATAAAAGATTTGATATCTTTCCTTATTTGTAGATTAAAAGATTTTAATTTTAGAGATAACTTTCTTTTATCCACATGTTTAAAGAAAGATTTTAATTTATTAAATTTCCTTTTAAAACCAATCATGAAGGGATTAAATTATTGGAGAAATTTTATAAATTTAGAGACAAATTAGGAAGTTTTAATTAATTAAAACTCTCCTTGTTTGTAACTTTGGTGTGGACCAAATAGAATTGAGAAAGAAAATTGTTTTTAATTAAATAATTTTCCTTTTCAATGGAAAAAGATAAGGAAATTTTATTAAATTTTCCTTATTCGCAGGATCAAGGATTATAAAAGGAGAGGAGGCTTCAAAGCTAACGACTCTATTCTATTTTCTTTCTCTTTTCCTTGGTGTTGTGGCGGCCAACCTCTCTTCCTCTCTTCCTCTTGGTGGTGGCGGAACCTTCTTTGGCTTGGAGCTCTTGTGGTGGCGGATACTACTTGGAGAAGAAGAAGAAGGAGACAAAGCTTGTATCCTTGGAGCTTGGTTGGTGGAAAAGATCTTCATCTTTGGAAGCTTTGTGGCCGAAACTTGAAAGGAGAAGAAGGTGCTTTGGTGGATTCTCATCTCGGAAGATCGTTGCCCACACAACGTCCGAGGTTAGAAGAGCAAGAGGTCTTTCTAAAAGGTATAACTAGTATTTTTTCTTTCCGCATCATGCTAGTTATTTTGGAAATAATACCAAATACAAGAGGCTTATTCTAGTATTTGAATATGTTTTCAAGTTGTGTTCTTTGTTTTATTTTCCTTGTGATTTGATTGTTCTTTTAGGTTAACCTAAAGTTATTTTAGGAAATTAAATATTAGATTTCTATAAAGGTTTTGTCTAGTCGTTGGTGGTTGCTCCATATCCAAGAAGGTCATGTGCCTCGCACGTCAGTATCGGGAACCAATTATGGAAATTAATATTTAATAAATTAATAACTTAAGGTGATTTGGGTCGAACGTGTTAAGTTCACGTAGATCCAAGTCAAAACCTAAAGAACAAATAGATTAAGTTTTGGATCAAACGTGTTAAGTTCCACAGGAACACATGGTAGCTAGGAAAAGTTCAGACCTTTGTACAAAATTTTTGTATAGTGGAACCTCTAGGCTTCCAAGTAACCAACAATTAGTATCGAGCTAGGGTTTTGCCTCGTGTATTTGGTATTAGTTTAATTATGCATATCATACATAATTTAGGCGGGTTAATAGTAGGATAACTTTGTGGATGCAGGATCCAACTATTATGACTTTTAGTTATTATGTGTGTGATTGGACCCTTGGACATGTCAAGGGCATTTATCTGTGTGTGCATGATTGTATTAAAATACAGCAAGAGCTGTATTTAGTTTTATTAGGATTTTATTTTTGATCTAGATACATGTACATTCCTTTTATGGAATATAGGATCAAAATGTAAATTCTATTTATGTCATGGATCGAATCTTGCAAGCGTGGAACCTTCTAAGGACAGGGCGTGAGGACTAGGAGCAAGATTGATCGGCAGTAGACCCGATGGTGGTGGCCAAATATGGGCGACTTGGGATGACAACACACGGAGGACTAGAGATAAAAGCCATAATAGTTGAAAATTAGATTTTCTATTTATTGCTTTTATATTGTCTTGTGTGTGCATGTTAGTATACATGACTAGTAGGCTAGCATAGTTAAAATTCCTCGTTTATAAATAACTAAGTGGGAGAGGGATTTTTAAATAAATCCCATGGTCTCCATTCTTGGTTTGTAAGTGATGCAAACAAGCTTGCGCGTTGGCTCGAGTGCCTTCCTCCATAACGGATGAGCTTGTTTGTGGATCACTAGAACAGACTTCCATTTTTGGATGACTATAGGAAGTTAATTAAGAGCGTGTGTTCTTCCCCAACGGAAGGGGCATAATCTTATTAATGGACTTAGTGTCAAGTAATGGTATACTTAGACACATCTAATAGTATCCTCCCATCGGATCACCGCTATTATTTGTGTGACCAAATGAAACCAACTATTAATTTGTCATAAAACTAGGTTGACAAGATAATAAAATTAAAGGGTTAAAACCCTCTTACAAATGATTGATTTTGTATCGCCCACACTAACGTGGCATACAAAATTCGGTGTTGAGATAATTTTATTTGTCATAAAGATACGTTGACAAGATAGTTAATGGTAAAACCCTCCTTTTACAAATGTTGAATTTGTATAGCAACCGTAACTATG